>NC_092096.1:8287291-8292291 GCF_045679555.1 Salvelinus alpinus | reverse complement strand
GCCGCTGCTACTCTAACCTGGTGGTACCAGCGCGCACGACCCACGTGGAGTTCCAGGTCTCAGGCAGCCTCTGGAACTGCCGATCTGCGGCCAACAAGGCAGAGTTCATCTCAGCCTATGCTTCCCTCCAGTCCCTCGACTTCTTGGCACTGACGGAAACATGGATTACCAATGATAACACTGCTACTCCTACTGCTCTCTCCTCGTCTGCCCACGTGTTCTCGCACACCCCAAGAGCTTCTGGTCAGCGGGGTGGTGGCACTGGGATCCTCATCTCTCCCAAGTGGACATTTTCTCTTTCTCCCCTGACCCATCTGTCTATCGCCTCCTTTGAATTCCATGCTGTCACAGTTACCAGCCCTTTCAAGCTTAACATCCTTATCATTTATCGCCCTCCAGGTTCCCTTGGAGAGTTCATCAATGAGCTTGACGCCCTGATAAGTTCCTTTCCTGAGGATGGCTCACCTCTCACAGTTCTGGGTGACTTTAACCTCCCCACGTCTACCTTTGACTCATTCCTCTCTGCCTCCTTCTTTCCACTCCTCTCCTCTTTTGACCTCACCCTCTCACCTTCCCCCCCTACTCACAAGGCAGGCAATACGCTTGACCTCATCTTTACTAGATGCTGTTCTTCCACTAATCTCATTGCAACTCCCCTCCAAGTCTCCGACCACTACCTTGTATCCTTTTCCCTCTCGCTCTCATCCAACACTTCCCACACTGCCCCTACTCGGATGGTATCGCGCCGTCCCAACCTTCGCTCTCTCTCCCCCGCTACTCTCTCCTCTTCCATCCTATCATCTCTTCCCTCTGCTCAAACCTTCTCCAACCTATCTCCTGATTCTGCCTCCTCAACCCTCCTCTCCTCCCTTTCTGCATCCTTTGACTCTCTATGTCCCCTATCCTCCAGGCCGGCTCGGTCCTCCCCTCCTGCTCCGTGGCTCGACGACTCATTGCGAGCTCACAGAACAGGGCTCCGGGCAGCCGAGCGGAAATGGAGGAAAACTCGCCTCCCTGCGGACCTGGCATCCTTTCACTCCCTCCTCTCTACATTCTCCTCTTCTGTCTCTGCTGCTAAAGCCAATTTCTACCACTCTAAATTCCAAGCATCTGCCTCTAACCCTAGGAAGCTCTTTGCCACCTTCTCCTCCCTCCTGAATCCTCCTCCCCCTCCTCCCCCCTCCTCCCTCTCTGCGGATGACTTCGTCAACCATTTTGAAAAGAAGGTCGACGACATCCGATCCTCGTTTGCTAAGTCAAACGACACCGCTGGTTCTGCTCACACTGCCCTACCCTGTGCTTTGACCTCTTTCTCCCCTCTCTCTCCAGATGAAATCTCGCGTCTTGTGACGGCCGGCCGCCCAACAACCTGCCCGCTTGACCCTATCCCCTCCTCTCTTCTCCAGACCATTTCCGGAGACCTTCTCCCTTACCTCACCTCGCTCATCAACTCATCCTTGACCGCTGGCTACGTCCCTTCCGTCTTCAAGAGAGCGAGAGTTGCACCCCTTCTGAAAAAACCTACACTCGATCCCTCTGATGTCAATAACTACAGACCAGTATCCCTTCTTTCTTTTCTCTCCAAAACTCTTGAACGTGCCGTCCTTGGCCAGCTCTCCTGCTATCTCTCTCAGAATGACCTTCTTGATCCAAATCAGTCAGGTTTCAAGACTAGTCATTCAACTGAGACTGCTCTTCTCTGTGTCACGGAGGCGCTCCGCACTGCTAAAGCTAACTCTCTCTCCTCTGCTCTCATCCTTCTAGACCTATCGGCTGCCTTTGATACTGTGAACCATCAGATCCTCCTCTCCACCCTCTCCGAGCTGGGCATCTCCGGCAAGGTCCACGCTTGGATTGCGTCCTACCTGACAGGTCGCTCCTACCAGGTGGCGTGGCGAGAATCTGTCTCCGCACCACGTGCTCTCACCACTGGTGTCCCCCAGGGCTCTGTTCTAGGCCCTCTCCTATTCTCGCTATACACCAAGTCACTTGGCTCTGTCATATCCTCACATGGTCTCTCCTATCATTGCTATGCAGACGACACACAATTAATCTTCTCCTTTCCCCCCTCTGATAACCAGGTGGTGAATCGCATCTCTGCATGTCTGGCAGACATATCAGTGTGGATGACGGATCACCACCTCAAGCTGAACCTCGGCAAGACGGAGCTGCTCTTCCTCCCGGGGAAGGACTGCCCGTTCCATGATCTCGCCATCACGGTTGACAACTCCATTGTGTCCTCCTCCCAGAGTGCTAAGAACCTTGGCGTGATCCTGGACAACACCCTGTCGTTCTCAACTAACATCAAGGCGGTGACCCGTTCCTGTAGGTTCATGCTCTACAACATTCGCAGAGTACAACCCTGCCTCACGCAGGAAGCGGCGCAGGTCCTAATCCAGGCACTTGTCATCTCCCGTCTGGATTACTGCAACTCGCTGTTGGCTGGGCTCCCTGCCTGTGCCATTAAACCCCTACAACTCATCCAGAACGCCGCAGCCCGTCTGGTGTTCAACTTTCCCAAGTTCTCTCACGTCACCCCGCTCCTCCGCTCTCTCCACTGGCTTCCAGTTGAAGCTCGCATCCGCTACAAGACCATGGTGCTTGCCTACGGAGCTGTGAGGGGAACGGCACCTCCGTACCTTCAGGCTCTGATCAGGCCCTACACCCAAACAAGGGCACTGCGTTCATCCACCTCTGGCCTGCTCGCCTCCCTACCTCTGAGGAAGTACAGTTCCCGCTCAGCCCAGTCAAAACTGTTCGCTGCTCTGGCACCCCAATGGTGGAACAAACTCCCTCACGACGCCAGGTCAGCGGAGTCAATCACCACCTTCCGGAGACACCTGAAACCCCACCTCTTTAAGGAATACCTAGGATAGGATGAAGTAATCCTTCTAACCCCCCCCCCCCCCCCTTAAAAGAGTTAGATGCACTATTGTAAAGTGGTTGTTCCACTGGATATCATAAGGTGAATGCACCAATTTGTAAGTCGCTCTGGATAAGAGCGTCTGCTAAATGACTTAAATGTAAATGTAAATTGGGGGTCAGTGTGGGTCAGGTTGGGGGTCAGGTTCGGAGTCAGTGTGTGTCAGATTGGGGGTCAGTGTGGGTCATGTTGGGGGTTAGGTTGGGGGTCAGTGGGGGTCAGGTTTGTTGTGAGAGTGGGTCAGGTTGGGTGTCGGTCAAGTTGTGTGGGAGAGATTGGGAGTGAGTGTGGGTCAGGTTGGAGGTCAGGTTGGGGGTCAGTAGGGGGTTAGTGTGGGTCAGGTTGGAGGGAGGGAGGGAAGGAGGGAGGGGTGATAGAGAGAGAGAAGGGGGAGGGAGGGGTGATAGAGAGAGAAGTGAATGATATTGTAGTAGGGTCTTATTATAGACATAGAGGCTATCACTATCAATAGGAGTGAGTGATATAGTAGTAGGGTCTTATTATAGACAGGGGACAGACAGCAGTTCAACGTGTCTCAGAGACAGGGGACAGACAGCAGTTCAGCGTGTCTCAGAGACAGGGGACAGACAGCAGTTCAACGTGTCTCAGAGACACGTTCTACCACTGTGTTTGTCACCAGTGGGTATGCATTCTACCACTGTGTTTGTCACCAGTGGGTATACATTCTACCACTGTGTTTGTCACCAGTGGGTATGCATTCTACCACTGTGTTTGTCACCAGTGGGTATACATTCTACCACTGTGTTTGTCACCAGTGGGTATGCATTCTACCACTGTGTTTGTCACCAGTGGGTATGCATTCTACCACTGTGTTTGTCACCAGTGGGTATACATTCTACCACTGTGTTTGTCACCAGTGGGTATACATTCTACCACTGTGTTTGTCACCAGTGGGTATGCATTCTACCACTGTGTTTGTCACCAGTGGGTATACATTCTACCACTGTGTTTGTCACCAGTGGGTATACATTCTACCACTGTGTTTGTCACCAGTGGGTATACATTCTACCACTGTGTTTGTCACCAGTGGGTATACATTCTACCACTGTGTTTGTCACCAGTGGGTATGCATTTAACATTTACATTTAAGTCATTTAGCAGACGCTCTTATCCAGAGCGACTTACAAATTGGAAAGTTCATACATATTCATCCTGGTCCCCCCGTGGGGAATGAACCCACAACCCTGGCGTTGCAAGCGCCATGCTCTACCAACTGAGCCACACGGGTATGCATTCTACCACTTTGTTTGTCACCAGTGGGTATGCATTCTACCACTGTGTTTGTCACCAGTGGGTATACATTCTACCACTGTGTTTGTCACCAGTGGGTATACATTCTACCACTGTGTTTGACACCAGTGGGTATACATTCTACCACTGTGTTTGTCACCAGTGGGTATGCATTCTACCACTGTGTTTGACACCAGTGGGTATACATTCTACCACTGTGTTTGCTCAGAATGGACAGCTGTTACCATTTGATTAATACACAGACTCATCATGGAGGCGGTATTCAAACGTTTCCTCGTCGTTGAGTGATGGGAGAGCTGCCGTCTTATGGGCTCTTAAACCAACCATGCTATTTTTTTATATATTTTTTGTGTTTTTCGGGAACCTGTTTTGTACATGATGTTGCTGCTACCGTCTCTTATGACCGAAAATATCTTCTGGACATCAGAACTGCGATTGCTCACCTCAGACTCTTCAATGAGTCGGACGGGAGGGATATACTACTGCAGACACCCGACCAGGCCCAGATCCCCCGTGATTCACTGGAGAAGGAAACTGAGATTTCGTGGGAAAAAGACCAGGGTATCCTTGTGTGTGTCTGAAACGGCACCCTATACCTTATATAGTGCACTTCATTTGACCCTAGCCCCACCCCCTGGTTAAAAATAGTGCACTACGTAGGGAATAGGGTGCTGTTTCTGACACTTCTAATCTGCTGTTGTCTTTTATCACTCACTAGATAAGACTTCCTGGTTCCACCTCTTATTACATTTCAATAACATCTAAGACTGGAGCTTTAGTTCCAGGAGATATATCTACAAGCCTA
>NC_092096.1:8229791-8277291 GCF_045679555.1 Salvelinus alpinus | reverse complement strand
CCCACAGCCCCAACCCTAACCCCTAACCCCTAACCCCTAACCTCTAACCCCTAACCCCTAACCTCTAACCCCTAACCCCTAACCCCTAACCTCTAACCCCACAGCCCCAACCCTAACCCCTAACCCCACAGCCCCAACCCTAACCCCCAACCCTAACCTCTAACCCCACAGCCCCAACCCTAACCCCTAACCCCTAACCCCACAGCCCCAACCCTAACCCCTAACCCCTAACCCCACAGCCCCAACCCTAACCCCTAACCCCTAACCCCTAACCCCTAACCTCTAACCCCTAACCCCTAACCCCTAACCTCTAACCCCACAGCCCCAACCCTAACCCCTAACCCCTAACCCCTAACCCCCAACCCTAACCCCTAACCCCTAACCTCCTAACCCCTAACCCCTAACCTCTAACCCCACAGCCCCAACACAAACCCCTAACCCCTAACCCCTAACCCCTAACCTCTAACCCCACAGCCCCAACCCTAACCCCTAACCCCACAGCCCCAACCCTAACCCCCAACCCTAACCTCTAACCCCACAGCCCCAACCCTAACCCCTAACCCCTAACCCCACAGCCCCAACCCTAACCCCTAACCCCTAACCCCTAACCCCACAGCCCCAACCCTAACCCCTAACCCCTAACCCCTAACCCCTAACCTCTAACCTCTAACCCCTAACCCCTAACCTCTAACCCCTAACCCCTAACCCCTAACCCCTAACCTCTAACCCCACAGCCCCAACCCTAACCCCTAACCCCTAACCCCACAGCCCCAACCCTAACCCCTAACCCCTAACCTCTAACCCCACAGCCCCAACACAAACCCCTAACCCCTAACCCCTAACCTCTAACCCCACAGCCCCAACCCTAACCCCTAACCCCACAGCCCCAACCCTAACCCCCAACCCTAACCTCTAACCCCACAGCCCCAACCCTAACCCCTAACCCCTAACCCCACAGCCCCAACCCTAACCCCTAACCCCTAACCCCTAACCCCACAGCCCCAACCCTAACCCCTAACCCCTAACCCCTAACCCCTAACCTCTAACCTCTAACCCCTAACCCCTAACCTCTAACCCCTAACCCCTAACCCCTAACCTCTAACCCCACAGCCCCAACCCTAACCCCTAACCCCTAACCCCACAGCCCCAACCCTAACCCCTAACCCCACAGCCCCAACCCTAACCCCCAACCCTAACCTCTAACCCCACAGCCCCAACCCTAACCCCTAACCCCTAACCCCACAGCCCCAACCCTAACCCCTAACCCCTAACCCCACAGCCCCAACCCTAACCCCTAACCCCTAACCCCTAACCCCTAACCTCTAACCCCTAACCCCTAACCCCTAACCCCTAACCCCCAGCCCCAACCCTAACCCCTAACCCCTAACCCCTAACCCCTAACCTCTAACCCCTAACCCCTAACCCCACAGCCCCAACACAAACCCAACCTGTATGACAGGATGATCCCCGTCCAGCGGGCCACCGATTGGTTCCTTACAGAGGAATTCAACTGAACAAAAACACCAAGCTGCCAACAGACTGGAAAAAAATGGAATTGTTTAAAACTTGTGTAATATTGGTGGTTGTGGCGGGGAGGCAGTGTGTGTGTGTGTGTGTGTGTGTGTGTGTGTGTGTGTGTGTGTGTGTGTGTGTGTGTGTGTGTGTGTGTGTGTGTGTGTGTGTGTGTGTGTGTGTGTGTGTGTGTGTGTGTAACATTGGTAGTTGTGGCAGGAGTCTGCATGCCTGTACCTGCATCTGTGTGCTGGTGTGTATGCATGCGTCTGTGTGTGTGAAGGATGCCACTGCAACTCACGTGTTTCCTCTCATCTCTCCAGACTCTCCCTCCTGGCATCCTCTCATCTCTCCAGACTCTCCCTCCTGGCATCCTCTCAGCTCCCCAGACTCTCCCTCCTGGCATCCTCTCATCTCTCCAGACTCTCCCTCCTGGCATCCTCTCATCTCTCCAGACTCTCCCTCCTGGCATCCTCTCATCTCTCCAGACTCTCCCTCCTGGCATCCTCTCATCTCTCCAAACTCTCCCTCCTGGCATCCTCTCATCTCTCCAGACTCTCCCTCCTGGCATCCTCTCAGCTCCCCAGACTCTCCCTCCTGGCATCCTCTCATCTCCCCAGACTCTCCCTCCTGGCATCCTCTCATCTCTCCAGACTCTCCCTCCTGGCATCCTCTCAGCTCCTCAGACTCTCCCTCCTGGCATCCTCTCAAAACAAATCTTGGAGTGGCCACAAAAAGACACATTCTTTCAGGTTCTTGGGACCCGGCCGTGTGGTATGTGAATGTGGTTTGTGTGTGTGTGTTTTTGTGTGTGTGTCTCTGTGTGTGATGTCGCACCCCAGTGCTGCCAGAGGTCAGCAGGACATACACACTGAAGTGGTTTTCATCCACCAGAGACTAAATATACACTACTACATGAGGAAAGCAGGAGGGGTTTTCTTCTCTCTGTCTCTCTGTCTCTCTCTCTCTCTCTCTCTCTCTCTCTCTCTGTCTTTCTCTCTCTCTCTTTCTCTCTCTCTCTCTCTCTTTCTCTCTCTCTCTCTCTCTCTCTCTCTCTCTCTCTCTCTCTCTCTCTCTCTCTCTCTCTCTCTCTCTCTCTCTATCTCTGTCTCTCTCTCTCTCTCTCTCTCTCTCTCTCTCTCTCTCTCTCTCTCTCTCTCTCTCTCTCTCTCTCTCTGTCTCTCTCTCTCTCTCTCTGTCTGTCTTTCTCTCTCTCTCTCTGTCTCTCTCTCCCTCCTCTCGCTCTCTCTCTCGCTCTCTCTCTCGCTCTCTCTCTCGCTCTCTCTCTTGAAATCAAGAATGTAAGCCTGTGTGTGATTCAACTGGTAAACGGATGTGTTGAGGTTGGGTGGGTCAAGTTTGGTGTGGGTCAGGTCAGGTGTGAGTGTGGGTCAGGTTGCTCTTGGGACAGGTTGGTTGTGAGTGTGGGTCAGGTTGGGTGTGGGTTAAGTTGTGTGGGTGATGTTGGGAGTGAATGTGGGTCAGGTTGGGGGTCAGTATGGGTCAGGTTGGGGGTCAGCTTGGGGGTTAGTGTGGGTCAGGTTGGGAGTGAGTGTGGGTCATGTTGGTTGTGAGTGTGGGTCAGGTTGGGTGTGGGTTAAGTTGTGTGGGTGATGTTGGGAGTCAGTGTGTGTCATGTTGGGGGTCAGTGTGGGTCAGGTTGGGGGTCAGCTTGGGGGTTAGTGTGGGTCAGGTTGGGAGTGAGTGTGGGTCAGGTTGGGGGTCAGTGTGGGTCAGGTTGGGGGTCAGTGTGGGTCAGGTTGGGGGTCAGTGTGGGTCAGGTTGGGGGTCAGTGTGGGTCATGTTGGGGGTCAGGTTGGGGGTCAGTGGGGGTCAGGTTTGTTGTGAGTGTGGGTCAGGTTGCGGGTCAGGTTGGGAGTTAGTGTGAGTCAGGTTGGGGGTCAGTGTGGGTCAGGTTGGGGGTCAATGTGGGTCAGGTTGGGGGTCAGCTTGGGGGTTAGGGTGGGTCAGGTTGGGGGTCAGTGTGGGTCAGGTTGGGAGTGAGTGTGGGTCAGGTTGGGGGTCAGCTTGGGGGTTAGGGTGGGTCAGGTTGGGGGTCAGTGTGGGTCAGGTTGGGGGTCAGTGTGGGTCAGGTTGGGGGTCAGTGTGGGTCAGGTTGGGAGTGAGTGTGGGTCAGGTTGGGAGTGAGTGTGGGTCAGGTTGGGGGTCAGATTGGGGTCCGGAGTTCCAAATTAAGCAGCAGCAGCTGAAAAGATGAGCTCCTACAAATATTGAAATTTAAATGTTTTTTTTAGAGTAAAGTACATCGAAAAAAATCAAAAGAAAACTGCAAACTGAATAGGAGACCAAACAAGCAGCTAACAAAGAAGAAAGGCTTTTGAAAAAGTAACAATTTTTCATAAAATTATACCGTTTTCTTAGCTAGCTAAGTTGTTTACCTGTTGCTAGGCAGTTGCTAGGGACATTCCTGGAAGAAGCTAGCTAGCTAACAAGGAGTGTCTAGTTGGCAGAAGAGAAGAAGGGACAAAGAAGGGACAAAGTGGGACAAAATAAGGACAGAAGAAAAGGGAAAGGGGACATTAAGGTGAAGCAGTCCTCTAAAGACACAAAAGACAATAATACAAGAAACAACACTTCTATTGCCTCTCCCTCTATGATACGCACTTCCGGGTTGGAGCGAGTAGTTGCATTCCGCTTCGCTCCACAGGTAGTATTACATTTCATTTCATTACAGTACAACAGTTTGATTTGTTTGATCTTAGCTGGCTACATAGCCGTCTTTGTATCCAAGATAATTGTGTAGTCTAGAGTAATTGTCGAGGTTACCTAGCCAGCTACACTTTCAAACAAAGTCAACAACGCAGCCACTGCTAGCTAGCCTATTTCACCAGCCAGCAGTACTATATCATTTTAGTCAATAAGATTTTTTGCAACGTAAGCTTAACTTTCTGAACATTCGAGACGTGTAGTCCACTTGTCATTCCAATCTCCTTTGCATTAGCGTAGCCTCTTCTGTAGCCTGTCAACTATGTGTCTGTCTATCCCTGTTCTCTCCTCTCTGCATAGACCATACAAACGCTTCACACCGCGTGGCCGCTGCTACTCTAACCTGGTGGTTCCAGCGCGCACGACCCACGTGGAGTTCCAGGTCTCAGGCAGCCTCTGGAACTGCCGATCTGCGGCCAACAAGGCAGAGTTCATCTCAGCCTATGCTTCCCTCCAGTCCCTCGACTTCTTGGCACTGACGGAAACATGGATTACCAATGATAACACTGCTACTCCTACTGCTCTCTCCTCGTCTGCCCACGTGTTCTCGCACACCCCGAGAGCTTCTGGTCAGCGGGGTGGTGGCACTGGGATCCTCATCTCTCCCAAGTGGACATTTTCTCTTTCTCCCCTGACCCATCTGTCTATCGCCTCCTTTGAATTCCATGCTGTCACAGTTACCAGCCCTTTCAAGCTTAACATCCTTATCATTTATCGCCCTCCAGGTTCCCTTGGAGAGTTCATCAATGAGCTTGACGCCCTGATAAGTTCCTTTCCTGAGGATGGCTCACCTCTCACAGTTCTGGGTGACTTTAACCTCCCCACGTCTACCTTTGACTCATTCCTCTCTGCCTCCTTCTTTCCACTCCTCTCCTCTTTTGACCTCACCCTCTCACCTTCCCCCCCTACTCACAAGGCAGGCAATACGCTTGACCTCATCTTTACTAGATGCTGTTCTTCCACTAATCTCATTGCAACTCCCCTCCAAGTCTCCGACCACTACCTTGTATCCTTTTCCCTCTCGCTCTCATCCAACACTTCCCACACTGCCCCTACTCGGATGGTATCGCGCCGTCCCAACCTTCGCTCTCTCTCCCCCGCTACTCTCTCCTCTTCCATCCTATCATCTCTTCCCTCTGCTCAAACCTTCTCCAACCTATCTCCTGATTCTGCCTCCTCAACCCTCCTCTCCTCCCTTTCTGCATCCTTTGACTCTCTATGTCCCCTATCCTCCAGGCCGGCTCGGTCCTCCCCTCCTGCTCCGTGGCTCGACGACTCATTGCGAGCTCACAGAACAGGGCTCCGGGCAGCCGAGCGGAAATGGAGGAAAACTCGCCTCCCTGCGGACCTGGCATCCTTTCACTCCCTCCTCTCTACATTCTCCTCTTCTGTCTCTGCTGCTAAAGCCAATTTCTACCACTCTAAATTCCAAGCATCTGCCTCTAACCCTAGGAAGCTCTTTGCCACCTTCTCCTCCCTCCTGAATCCTCCTCCCCCTCCTCCCCCCTCCTCCCTCTCTGCGGATGACTTCGTCAACCATTTTGAAAAGAAGGTCGACGACATCCGATCCTCGTTTGCTAAGTCAAACGACACCGCTGGTTCTGCTCACACTGCCCTACCCTGTGCTTTGACCTCTTTCTCCCCTCTCTCTCCAGATGAAATCTCGCGTCTTGTGACGGCCGGCCGCCCAACAACCTGCCCGCTTGACCCTATCCCCTCCTCTCTTCTCCAGACCATTTCCGGAGACCTTCTCCCTTACCTCACCTCGCTCATCAACTCATCCTTGACCGCTGGCTACGTCCCTTCCGTCTTCAAGAGAGCGAGAGTTGCACCCCTTCTGAAAAAACCTACACTCGATCCCTCTGATGTCAATAACTACAGACCAGTATCCCTTCTTTCTTTTCTCTCCAAAACTCTTGAACGTGCCGTCCTTGGCCAGCTCTCCTGCTATCTCTCTCAGAAGGACCTTCTTGATCCAAATCAGTCAGGTTTCAAGACTAGTCATTCAACTGAGACTGCTCTTCTCTGTGTCACGGAGGCGCTCCGCACTGCTAAAGCTAACTCTCTCTCCTCTGCTCTCATCCTTCTAGACCTATCGGCTGCCTTTGATACTGTGAACCATCAGATCCTCCTCTCCACCCTCTCCGAGCTGGGCATCTCCGGCAAGGTCCACGCTTGGATTGCGTCCTACCTGACAGGTCGCTCCTACCAGGTGGCGTGGCGAGAATCTGTCTCCGCACCACGTGCTCTCACCACTGGTGTCCCCCAGGGCTCTGTTCTAGGCCCTCTCCTATTCTCGCTATACACCAAGTCACTTGGCTCTGTCATATCCTCACATGGTCTCTCCTATCATTGCTATGCAGACGACACACAATTAATCTTCTCCTTTCCCCCCTCTGATAACCAGGTGGTGAATCGCATCTCTGCATGTCTGGCAGACATATCAGTGTGGATGACGGATCACCACCTCAAGCTGAACCTCGGCAAGACGGAGCTGCTCTTCCTCCCGGGGAAGGACTGCCCGTTCCATGATCTCGCCATCACGGTTGACAACTCCATTGTGTCCTCCTCCCAGAGTGCTAAGAACCTTGGCGTGATCCTGGACAACACCCTGTCGTTCTCAACTAACATCAAGGCGGTGACCCGTTCCTGTAGGTTCATGCTCTACAACATTCGCAGAGTACGACCCTGCCTCACGCAGGAAGCGGCGCAGGTCCTAATCCAGGCACTTGTCATCTCCCGTCTGGATTACTGCAACTCGCTGTTGGCTGGGCTCCCTGCCTGTGCCATTAAAACCCTACAACTCATCCAGAACGCCGCAGCCCGTCTGGTGTTCAACTTTCCCAAGTTCTCTCACGTCACCCCGCTCCTCCGCTCTCTCCACTGGCTTCCAGTTGAAGCTCGCATCCGCTACAAGACCATGGTGCTTGCCTACGGAGCTGTGAGGGGAACGGCACCTCCGTACCTTCAGGCTCTGATCAGGCCCTACACCCAAACAAGGGCACTGCGTTCATCCACCTCTGGCCTGCTCGCCTCCCTACCTCTGAGGAAGTACAGTTCCCGCTCAGCCCAGTCAAAACTGTTCGCTGCTCTGGCACCCCAATGGTGGAACAAACTCCCTCACGACGCCAGGTCAGCGGAGTCAATCACCACCTTCCGGAGACACCTGAAACCCCACCTCTTTAAGGAATACCTAGGATAGGATAAAGTAATCCTTCTAACCCCCCCCCCCCTTAAAAGAGTTAGATGCACTATTGTAAAGTGGTTGTTCCACTGGATATCATAAGGTGAATGCACCAATTTGTAAGTCGCTCTGGATAAGAGCGTCTGCTAAATGACTTAAATGTAAATGTAAATTGGGGGTCAGTGTGGGTCATGTCGGGGGTTAGGTTGGGGGTCAGTGGGGGTCAGGTTTGTTGTGAGAGTGGGTCAGGTTGGGTGTCGGTCAAGTTGTGTGGGAGAGATTGGGAGTGAGTGTGGGTCAGGTTGGAGGTCAGGTTGGGGGTCAGTAGGGGGTTAGTGTGGGTCAGGTTGGAGGGAGGGAGGGAAGGAGGGAGGGGTGATAGAGAGAGAGAAGGGGGAGGGAGGGGTGATAGAGAGAGAAGTGAATGATATTGTAGTAGGGTCTTATTATAGACATAGAGGCTATCACTATCAATAGGAGTGAGTGATATAGTAGTAGGGTCTTATTATAGACAGGGGACAGACAGCAGTTCAACGTGTCTCAGAGACAGGGGACAGACAGCAGTTCAGCGTGTCTCAGAGACAGGGGACAGACAGCAGT
Source organism: Salvelinus alpinus (assembly GCF_045679555.1). Classification (NCBI taxonomy): domain Eukaryota; kingdom Metazoa; phylum Chordata; class Actinopteri; order Salmoniformes; family Salmonidae; genus Salvelinus; species Salvelinus alpinus. The sequence goes on along the minus strand of NC_092096.1, from coordinate 8,269,268 downwards.
TCAACGTGTCTCAGAGACACGTTCTACCACTGTGTTTGTCACCAGTGGGTATGCATTCTACCACTGTGTTTGTCACCAGTGGGTATACATTCTACCACTGTGTTTGTCACCAGTGGGTATGCATTCTACCACTGTGTTTGTCACCAGTGGGTATACATTCTACCACTGTGTTTGTCACCAGTGGGTATGCATTCTACCACTGTGTTTGTCACCAGTGGGTATGCATTCTACCACTGTGTTTGTCACCAGTGGGTATGCATTCTACCACTGTGTTTGTCACCAGTGGGTATACATTCTACCACTGTGTTTGTCACCAGTGGGTATACATTCTACCACTGTGTTTGTCACCAGTGGGTATGCATTCTACCACTGTGTTTGTCACCAGTGGGTATACATTCTACCACTGTGTTTGTCACCAGTGGGTATACATTCTACCACTGTGTTTGTCACCAGTGGGTATACATTCTACCACTGTGTTTGTCACCAGTGGGTATACATTCTACCACTGTGTTTGTCACCAGTGGGTATGCATTTAACATTTACATTTAAGTCATTTAGCAGACGCTCTTATCCAGAGCGACTTACAAATTGGAAAGTTCATACATATTCATCCTGGTCCCCCCGTGGGGAATGAACCCACAACCCTGGCGTTGCAAGCGCCATGCTCTACCAACTGAGCCACACGGGTATGCATTCTACCACTTTGTTTGTCACCAGTGGGTATGCATTCTACCACTGTGTTTGTCACCAGTGGGTATACATTCTACCACTGTGTTTGTCACCAGTGGGTATACATTCTACCACTGTGTTTGACACCAGTGGGTATACATTCTACCACTGTGTTTGTCACCAGTGGGTATGCATTCTACCACTGTGTTTGACACCAGTGGGTATACATTCTACCACTGTGTTTGCTCAGAATGGACAGCTGTTACCATTTGATTAATACACAGACTCATCATGGAGGCGGTATTCAAACGTTTCCTCGTCGTTGAGTGATGGGAGAGCTGCCGTCTTATGGGCTCTTAAACCAACCATGCTATTTTTTTATATATTTTTTGTGTTTTTCGGGAACCTGTTTTGTACATGATGTTGCTGCTACCGTCTCTTATGACCGAAAATATCTTCTGGACATCAGAACTGCGATTGCTCACCTCAGACTCTTCAATGAGTCGGACGGGAGGGATATACTACTGCAGACACCCGACCAGGCCCAGATCCACCGTGATTCGCTGGAGAAGGAAACTGAGATTTAGTGGGAAAAAGACCAGGGTATCCTTGTGTGTGTCTGAAACGGCACCCTATACCTTATATAGTGCACTTCATTTGACCCTAGCCCCACCCCCTGGTTAAAAATAGTGCACTACGTAGGGAATAGGGTGCTGTTTCTGACACTTCTAATCTGCTGTTGTCTTTTATCACTCACTAGATAAGACTTCCTGGTTCCACCTCTTATTACATTTCAATAACATCTAAGACTGGAGCTTTAGTTCCAGGAGATATATCTACAAGCCTATCAGGTTTTATCTTTAGTTCCTGGAGATATATCTACAAGCCTATCAGGTTTTATCTTTAGTTCCTGGAGATATATCTACAAGCCTATCAGGTTTTATCTTTAGATCCTGGAGATATATCGACAAGCCTATCAGGTTTTATCTTTAGTTCCTGGAGATATATCTACAAGCCTATCAGGCTTCCCCACTGTGTTTTCTACTTTCTCTATCTCTACTAAACAGACCCTCTCTGATTGTCTATCTCTACTAAACAGACCCTCTCTAATTGTCTATCTCTTATAAACAGACCCTCTCTGATTGTCTGTCTCTACTAAACAGACCCTCTCTAATAGTCTATCTCTACTAAACAAACCCTCTCTGATTGTCTATCTCTACTAAACAGACCCTCTCTGATTGTCTGTCTCTACTAAACAGACCCTCTCTAAGTGTCTATCTCTACTAAACAGACCCTCTCTAATTGTCTATCTCTACTAAACAGACCCTCTCTGATTGTCTGTCTCTTATAAACAGAACAGTGTGTGTGTGTGTGTGTGTGTGTGTGTGTGTGTGTGTGTGTGTGTGTGTGTGTGTGTGTGTGTGTGTGTGTGTGTGTGTGTGTGTGTGTGTGTGTGTGTGTGTGTGTGTGTGTGTGTGTGTGTGTCTCCAAAGCCCTCCCCTCTACATCCTTCCTGACCTGGACTCCTCAGTGGAAACGGATGCCTGACATCCTCACACCCTACAGACAACAGACAGGAGGAAACAACTCTAACATCACCTGTAGTATCACCCTACAGACAACAGACAGGAGGAAACAACTCAGACTACATCACCTGTAGTATCCTGTAGTATCCTGTCTCTACATCACCTCCTGTAGTATCCTGTAGTATCACCCTACAGACAACAGACAGGAGGAAACAACTCAGACTACATCACCTGTAGTATCACCCTACAGACAACAGACAGGAGGAAACAACTCAGACTACATCACGTGTAGTATCCTGTAGTATCACCCTACAGACAACAGACAGGAGGAAACAACTCTAACATCACCTGTAGTATCACCCTACAGACAACAGACAGGAGGAAACAACTCTAACATCACCTGTAGTATCCTGTCTCTACAGGACCTGTAGTATCCTGTAGTATCATGTCTCTACAGGACCTGTAGTATCCTGTAGTATCACCCTACAGACAACAGACAGGAGGAAACAACTCTAACATCACCTGTAGTATCCTGTCTCTACAGGACCTGTAGTATCCTGTAGTATCCTGTCTCTACAGGACCTGTAGTATCCTGTAGTATCACCCTACAGACAACAGACAGGAGGAAACAACTCAGACTACATCACCTGTAGTATCCTGTAGTATCCTGTCTCTACATCACCTGTAGTATCCTGTAGTATCCTGTCTCTACATCACCTGTAGTATCCTGTAGTATCCTGTCTCTACATCACCTGTAGTATCCTGTAGTATCACCCTACAGACAACAGACAGGAGGAAACAACTCAAACATCACAATGGCTGAATGAAATGGAAACTCAACGGTCAACATGGAAAGTATTCATTGATGTCAGCTGCATTTTGTGCCTTTTATATATATAAACTAAAGCAGTTCCCTCTATGGTGGAATACAGCTCTGTGTTGGTACAGGAAGTGGGATCGGGTCTGTCTGACCCACATTGCCTCTCCCACCAATAGGTAAAGGATGTTTCCTGTTACCTTAAATAATAGACTACATCAGAGGTAGAGATGTCAGAGAACACGCTCTCCATTAAAACATCTCATTATAAATACATATAAAACAATGTGACATTCTCTCTACACACACACACACACACACACACACACACACACACACACACACACACACACACACACACACACACACACACACACACACACACACACACACACACACACACACACACACACACACACACACACACACACACACACACACACACACACACACACACACACACACACACACACACTCAAGGAAGGAGGGAGGGAGGGGGAGGAGTGAGGAGGGAGGGGGAAAGAGGAGGCTTGGAGGGGGGGGGGAGGAGGGAGGAGTGAAGCGGGAGGGAGGGGGAAAGAGGAGGAGGGGAGGGAGGGGGAGGCGGGGCCTGGTGAGTGACGGGGCTTGTCAGGGAGCAGCTTTGATGTGATCCATTCCACTCTAGGCTGAGTCATGAGGTCAGAGGTTACGAGGTCGCCCAGGTCTCCCAAGAGGGTTCAGGCTGGAGGGAAGGAGGGGGGGAGGGTGTTACGGAAAAGAGGGGTGTGCATGAAAGGGTATGGGCGGGGCGTGGAGGAGGTGTGGAGAGGGATGCAACAGGAAGATAACACAATGCTTAGAAAAGTCCTTCAAGTCCCATCAGAAGTGTGTAAATGAAGTTGCCTTGAAAAGAGTGCAGACAGGGTTCCTTCATTATGCGGCTGGAATGACAGATGGGGCTGAAACCCTGTCTGTGTCCCTAATGAGCCCTGGTCTAAAGTAGTGCACTACCCTATGGGCCCTGGTCTAAAGTAGTGCACTACATAGGGAATATGGTGCCATTTAGGATACAGCCTCTCATTACCCTGCTGCATTATACTTCAATTTTTTCTATTTTTAACCTTTATTTAACGAGGTAAATCAGTTTTAAGAAAAAATTATTATTTACAATGTCAGCCTACCGGGGGAACAGTGGGTTTAACTGCCTTGTTCAGAGGCAGAACGACAGATTATTACCTTGTCAGCTCGGGGATTCGATCCAGCAACCTTTCAGGTTACTGGCCCAACGCTGTAATCACTAGGCTACCAGCCGCCACAAATGATAGTCCACTACTGTTGACCAGAGCTAATTGGATAGTCCACTACTGTTGACCAGAGCTAATTGGATAGTCCACTACTGTTGACCAGAGCTAATTGGATAGTCCACTACTGTTGACCAGAGCTAATTGGATAGTCCACTACTGTTGACCAGAGATAATTGGATAGTCCACTACTGTTGACCAGAGATAATTGGATAGTCCACTACTGTTGACCAGAGCTAATTGGATAGTCCACTACTGTTGACCAGAGATAATTGGATAATCCACTACTGTTGACCAGAGCTAATTGGATAGTCCACTACTGTTGACCAGAGCTAATTGGATAGTCCACTACTGTTGACCAGAGCTAATTGGATAGTCCACTACTGTTGACCAGAGATAATTGGATAGTCCACTACTGGGGGTTTAGGCTCAATTCCATTTCAATTCAGTCAGTTCACAACGTATGTCTGTGTGTGTGTGTGTTTGTGTGTCCCACAGCCAATGATAGGTGTACAGGTGTAGTGCTGGTGGTGTTTGTAATGTCACTGTACCAAGTTATTTTCACAACCCAAATTGACTAATGCTGACATACGTTGTTTTACAAAACAAGTTATGAGGAAGATATTATAGTTGGTAATATAGTAATTAACAAACAGAAACCTTGGATCAGGTCTCCTCCTGTCTTATTCATTATACGTCATACGATAAAACTGATCCTAGATCAGCTCTCCTTCTGTCCATGGGGTCTTATTCATTATACTTCATAAAGATAAAACTGATCCTAGATCAGGTCTCCTCCTGTCCATGGGGTCTTATTCATTATACTTCATCAGATAAAACTGATCCTAGATCAGCTCTCCTCCTGTCCATGGGGTCTTATTCATTATACTTCATAAAGATAAAACTGATCCTAGATCAGCTCTCCTCCTGTCCATGGGGTCTTATTCATTATACTTCATAAGATAAAACTGATCCTAGATCAGCACTCCTCCTGTCCATGGGGTCTTATTCATTATACTTCATAAAGATAAAACTGATCCTAGATCAGCACTCCTCCTGTCCATGGGGTCTTATTCATTATACTTCATAAAGATAAAACTGATCCTAGATCAGGTCTCCTCCTGTCCATGGGGTCTTATTCATTATACTTCATAAAGATAAAACTGATCCTAGATCAGCTCTCCTCCTGTCCATGGGGTCTTATTCATTATACTTCATCAGATAAAACTGATCCTAGATCAGGTCTCCTCCTGTCCATGGGGTCTTATTCATTATACTTCATAAGATAAAACTGATCCTAGATCAGCACTCCTCCTGTCCATGGGGTCTTATTCATTATACTTCATCAGATAAAACTGATCCTAGATCAGGTCTCCTCCTGTCCATGGGGTCTTATTCATTATACTTCATAAAGATAAAACTGATCCTAGATCAGCTCTCCTACTCTGAGATGCTCCTACTCTGGGACACTCCTACTCTGAGATACTCCCACTCTGAAACACTCCTGCTCTGACACTCCTACTCTGGGACACTCCCACACTGAGACACTCCTGCTCTGGGCCACTCCTACTATGAGACACTCGCTCTCTGAGACACTCCTACTCTGAGACACTCTGAGACACATGAGTACAGGCCCTAATCTACAAAGATTAATAGGGCCCAGAGTTGTTCCTCCCCCGTGTGATCAGTAAACACTCTGGTCCTACAGATCATAGGTGGGTCCCAATAACACTCTGGGTCCTACAGATCATAGGTGTGTCCCAATACCACTCTGGGTCCTACAGATCATAGGTGGGTCCCAATAACACTCTGGGTCCTACAGATCATAGGTGGGTCCCAATAACACTCTGGGTCCTACAGATCATAGGTGTGTCCTAATAACACTCTGGGTCCTACAGATCATAGGTGAGTCCCAATAACACTCTGGGTCCTACAGATTATAGGTGGGTCCCAATAACACTCTGGGTCCTACAGATCATAGGTGTGTCCCAATAACACTCTGGGTCCTACAGATTATAGGTGGGTCCCAATAACACTCTGGGTCCTACAGATCATAGGTGGGTCCCAATGACACTCTGGGTCCTACAGATTATAGGTGGGTCCCAATAACACTCTGGCTCCTACAGATTATAGGTGGGTCCCAATAACACTCTGGGTCCTACAGATCATAGGTGGGTCCCAATAACACTCTGGGTCCTACAGATCATAGGTGGGTCCCAATGACACTCTGGGTCCTACAGATCATAGGTGGGTCCCAATAACACTCTGGGTCCTACAGATCCTAGGTGTGTCCCAATAACACTCTGGGTCATACAGATTATAGGTGGGTCCCAATAACACTCTGGGTCCTACAGATCATAGGTGGGTCCCAATGACACTCTGGGTCCTACAGATCATAGGTGGGTCCCAATAACACTCTGGGTCCTACAGATCATAGGTGGGTCCCAATAACACTCTGGGTCCTACAGATCATAGGTGTGTCCCAATGACATCTCCTTTCACTACTTCCCACAATGTAAAAGCATTGGATTGGTGGAGCCATGGGCTAGTGGGAGATTCCAACATATTTATTCAACTCAAGTGAAGGGAAGTAAACAAGTACACACTTCGGGAGGAAGGAGAGATAATTGGGACGTAGCCAAGAAATAGAAACTCACAACGCCACAGAAGCCATTTTTAAAAATTGTATTTTATTGTGCTGAAACAAGGCTGTGAATATCTATTAAGATAACTTGGGTTTGTTTTGTATATCAAACAAGCGATTTGGATGTGTAATTGAAGACAGCAATACTAGGGTGGATAGAGAGGAAACGATACACGTTAGATAGAAGACATGACGTTGTACTGAGGGAGACGGTGTGAAAGACAGAAATGATGTCATGTTTATCCCCCCCCCCCCCCCCCCCGCCCCCCCCGCCGTCTCTCCCGTCCACAGATTAATATAACTACGTAACATTGCATAATGTCAGAAAATGTTCTTTAAAAAATAATAATAATAATTACATGTCCAGTCTTACCTAGTGGTGACTAAGAAGCAGAGAAGAACAGTCTTATAAAATGTATCCCCCGACAAAAAATAAACTATATATATATAAAAATGTTACGATGTTCTCCCTGTACTCTTTCGTCACCTGAGTTTTACTAAGCAGATCATTTAAGCTCGCGTCACAAATTGCACCCTATTCCCTATATAGAGGACTAGTCCCGTAAATGCTCCGGTCAAAAGTAGTGCACTCCCTGGTCAAAAAGGAGTGCACTAATATAGGGAATAGGGTGTCATTTGGGAGCAGGCTTAGTTTGAAAATGAGGTAACAGTAAGGCCCTTTTTTTTTTGGAGGTAGTAATGTGTATTGGGACTGTTCTAGAACGGGGATCATCTTTCATTAAGACTCAGGAGCTCAAAGCACATCAACAAAACAGTGGTTTCCATAGTTACACATTCACACCAACATGAGGTAAAACATCCCCAAAAAAATAAAATAACATTGCTTCAATTTCTTTAAATTATATACTCTTAGACTTTAGAACCCGAGTACATATTTATGAAATATAGTCCAATGTTCTCGGAGCTCCAACATCGGAACGTCATTACCTCCTATGTTCTCGGATCTCCAACATCGGAACGTCATTACCTCCTATGTTCTTGGAGCTCCAACATCGGAACGTCATTACCTCCTATGTTCTTGGAGCCCCAACATCGGAACGTCATTACCTCCTATGTTCTTAGAGCTCCAACATCGGAACGTCATTACCTCCTATGTTCTTAGAGCTCCAACATCGGAACGTCATTACCTCCTATGTTCTTGGAGCTCCAACATCGGAACGTCATTACCTCCTATGTTCTCGGAGCTCCAACATCGGAACGTCATTACCTCCTATGTTCTTAGAGCTCCAACAGCGGAACGTCATTACCTCCTATGTTCTTGGAGCTCCAACATCGGAACGTCATTACCTTCTATGTTCTTGGAGCTCCAACATCGGAACGTCATTACCTCCTATGTTCTTGGAGCTCCAACATCGGAACGTCATTACCTCCTATGTTCTTGGAGCCCCAACATCGGAACGTCATTACCTCCTATGTTCTTGGAGCTCCAACATCGGAACGTCATTACCTCCTATGTTCTTGGAGCTCCAACATCGGAACGTCATTACCTCCTATGTTCTCGGAGCCCCAACATCGGAACGTCATTACCTCCTATGTTCTCGGAGCTCCAACATCGGAACGTCATTACCTCCTATGTTCTTAGAGCTCCAACAGCGGAACGTCATTACCTCCTATGTTCTTGGAGCTCCAACATCGGAACGTCATTACCTCCTATGTTCTCGGAGCCCCAACATCGGAACGTCATTACCTCCTATGGTGTAATAAGTGTCAGCTATGAGCACCACAGTGTTCAGCCCTTTTTTTGAAACGTTTTTTTATCTCTTATAGCTTTTCATGCTGATGATGGACAGTCTGGCGATGGCTGCGTCTCAAAACATTACTAGCCGTCAAATCCTTGCTTCCCTCTCACCTGTCCTTGTTTCCTCAATTCCTCTCAAAGTTCATTGGAGGAGAAGTTCCCGAAAGGAGGAACCGTAGATCCACACCTCCAATGAGATTTAAGAGGAATTGCGGAAACAAGGAAGCAGTAAGCAAGGATTTGACGGCTTGTGACGTATTTAGACAAAGCCATTGTTCCTCTCAGCCGTGAAGTCTATCTGTTTCTAAGCCGTGCTTTTCAAAGCTACAACATGTGATCGCCAACTCACACAGGTAGGCCTACGAAGCCGTTTCAAAACCAAGGCAGCTGTCAAACTGCATCAACATAAAGTATAGGCCTACTATGGCTTCACCTCATCAACCATAGGTTGGTTCTTGATCTGTTGTTCTGGCCAACGTTCTCTGTTTTGATTGTTATGTACCTGAGAGTTATCAAGAGTTGTTATCACAGATGAAGCCCCCCAATGATACAGTTCAGGGAACATTCTGGACAGTAATAGTGTGTGAAGAAACTAATGCTGCCTTCCTCGGAAAATAGGAAGCTCAGAACTATGCATTTGACTGAGATACTCGGAAGTCTCCGACTGAGAAACTCGGAAGTCTCCGACTGAGAAACTCGAAAGTCTCCGACTGAGAAACTCGGAAGTCTCCGACTGGGAAACTCGGAAGTCTCCGACTGAGAAACTCTGAGGTAGCCGACTGAGAAACTCGGAAGTCTCCGACTGAGAAACTCGGAAGTCTCCGACTGAGTAACTCGGAAGTCTCCGACTGAGTAACTCGAAAGTCTCCGACTGAGAAACTCGAAAGTCTCCGACTGAGAAACTCGGAAGTCTCCGACTGAGTAACTCGGAAGTCTCCGACTGAGTAACTCGGAAGTCTCCGACTGAGTAACTCGAAAGTCTCCGACTGAGAAACTCGAAAGTCTCCAACTGAGAAACTCGAAAGTCTCCGACTGAGAAACTCAGAAGTCTCCGACGTATTCGACTGAGAAACTTGGAAGTCTCCGACTGAGAAACTCGGAAGAATTCGATTGAGAAACTCGGAAGTCTCAAACTGAGAAACTCGGAAGTATCCGACTGAGAAACTCAAAAGTATACGACTGTGAAACTTTGAGTACAAAGATGTTACCTAAGTTTCTGCCCACTCGGAAAACTCAAAATGAACGGTCGTTGTTAGCATGATTCCGGGACCTTTTCCGATTCCGTAATTTTCCCCCAGTCAATATAATTCAGAGAGCACATAAAAGCAGCTTAAAACTGACTTTGAATTGCAGCTTGCAGACCTGTGTGAGTGGAGAGGGCATGTTGGGTTGTTTGGCTAGCTCTCTGAGACTCCCTACCTCAGGCCTGTGTGAGTGGAAAGGGCATGTTGGATTGTTTGGCTAGCTCTCTGAGGCTCCCTACCCAGGCCTGTGTGAGTGGAGAGGGCATGTTGGATTGTTTGGCTAGCTCTCTGAGGCTCCCTACCCAGGCCTGTGTGAGTGGAGAGGGCATGTTGGATTGTTTGGCTAGCTCTCTGAGGCTCCCTACCTCAGGCCTGTGTGAGTGGAGAGGGCATGTTGGATTGTTTGGCTAGCTCTCTGAGGCTCCCTACCTCAGGCCTGTGTGAGTGGAGAGGGCATGTTGGATTGTTTGGCTAGCTCTCTGAGGCTCCCTACCTCAGGCCTGTGTGAGTGGAGAGGGCATGTTGGATTGTTTGGCTAGCTCTCTGAGGCTCCCTACCCAGGCCTGTGTGAGTGGAGAGGGCATGTTGGGTTGTTTGGCTAGCTCTCTGAGGCTCCCTACCTCAGGCCTGTGTGAGTGGAGAGGGCATGTTGGGTTGTTTGGCTAGCTCTCTGAGACTCCCTACCTCAGGCCTGTGTGAGTGGAAAGGGCATGTTGGGTTGTTTGGCTAGCTCTCTGAGACTTCCTACCCAGGCCTGTGTGAGTGGAGAGGGCATGTTGGATTGTTTGGCTAGCTCTCTGAGGCTCCCTACCTCAGGCCTGTGTGAGTGGAGAGGGCATGTTGGATTGTTTGGCTAGCTCTCTGAGGCTCCCTACCTCAGGCCCGTATGAGAATATACCATGTTAACATTTAAAAGTTGTAATCCATCACTACTTAAGAAGCATTTTCATATACATCTGGTTAAACCATAACAACAAGAAAAATAAAATCGCATGTGTCATAAAGTACACAAAAAAGCTAATCAAGTATATCAATATCTACTAATTAAAAATAAAAAAATGATCCATGAATACAATATACAAAACCCAAACATATATTTTTTCAAAACCTGAAAATCTTCAAGATTATTTTGTGAAGGCTATTTCTTCCGCAGGGTGAAGTCAACATTTACTTGGTTTCAGAAGTTTTGAAAACTGTTACAAAAATACTTTTGAGTAAGGGATCATTTGCAGTCCTAATATCGATAGATTTCATCATACATTATCAAAACTCGTAGTGAATGAAAGAAACCCGGCAAAAAATCATTCCTTTTCAAGACTGGAGGTAGGTATTTGTCAATCGATTATAAGTCCATTTTTATCCGTTTGTTTGAGGTACATAATGTATATGAATAGTACATAGTTCAGAAAAATTTAATCTAAAAAATAAAATACAAATTCAGAGCAAAAACAAACAAAAAACAATAATATCATGTAGTGTCATACAAGCACTTGATCCTTAATAAAAACCATTGAGTAAATCAGAAAAACAAACATATTCAAGTTAACAGTTTGTCAAACAGAAGTCCCAGTTGAGGAGAGGGAAAGGTGGGTGTCTTGTTAGGACTTACTTAGATACACAACACTAATGGTCATGTAAATAGATACACAACACTAATGGTCATGTAAATAGATGCACAACACTAATGTTAATGTGAAATAAAGACACCACAGTACTTCTTCCATTAGCTGCTTATGAGTTGTACATAGGAAATCTAAAAAACCTCCTGATTTCAGTAAATGACCTGTCAGACTTACACAGAACATGTCAGCTCCACTGTGAGACACAAGACAACAACTTTTAGAACAAGTTAGCTCGTTGACACACACACACACTGCCACCCCATGCATTGTTGTGTGTAGTAATACTATGTAGTACTGTGTAGTACTATGTAGTACTGTGCAGTACTGTGTAGCAGGGCAGTGTGCATTCCTTGAGCTTGGAGTTTGCAGGTTGTTGCCGTGGAAATCGGAGGTAGTTTGAAATGGTGAGGAGATATTGCATCAGCATCAGACCACAGAGTGCCGACATGTCTTCGGAATTCTTAGAATACCTGAAGTAAGGGTTATCAGGGTTCTAGAATACCTGAAGGATTATCAGGGTTCTAGAATACCTGAAGGATTATCAGGGTTCTAGAATACCTGAAGGATTATCAGGGTTCTAGAATACCTGAAGGATTATCAGGGTTCTAGAATACCTGAAGGATTATCAGGGTTCTAGAATACCTGAAGGATTATCAGGGTTCTAGAATACCTGAAGGATTATCAGGGTTCTAGAATACCTGAAGGATTATCAGGGTTCTAGAATACCTGAAGTATTATCAGGGTTCTAGAATACCTAAAGTAAGGATTGCCAGGCTTCTAGAATACCTGAAGGATTATCAGGGTTCTAGAATACCTGAAGTAAGGATTATCAAGGTTCAGGTTCTAGAATTTCTGAGTCATCCTATCTCACCCTGCCACTAAAGGTGCAGGTACAACATGTGTCATGAGGTAAATTGTATGTTTTTTGTTCTTATGGTTTAGTTTGTTTTGTTCTTAAGGTTTGTTTTGTTCTTAAGGTTTGTTTTGTTCTTAAGGTTTGTTTTGTTAAGGCAGACCAGGTTAGTGTGAAAAAAAGAGAGCATTTCCTTATCAAAAATAGTATTAGTGGAATCCATGGTTTTAAAGCTATGTTGTGAATTAGAAGAAACATAAAATGACAAACATACAGTATGTATGTATGTATGTATGTATGTATGTATGTATGTATGTATGTATGTATGTATGTATGTATGTATGTATATATGTGAGTAGGTTAATCAGATTACTTTGATAAGAAGTGATATTTAAGGGGATTGATCATGGAAATAGAACTAAGACAATATCTTAAAATAATCTCTCAATCCACAAAGATGAAATGAGTCCACCAAAGACAGGGAGACAGGCTGCAGACCTCAGGTAAAATGCTGGATTAAATACAGTTGTTTTCTAACTAAAAACCAGCCACAGTACAGCCCATTTGGTATTGAAGCATTGCAATGTTAAAGCTCTCTGTTAAATGTATACTTGTAAAAGGAACTGGATAATCAAGATGTCGATGATGAGAACTGAGACTATCAACTCATTGTTTCCTAATAGAGAAAACAATAAAAATACATTATTTATAAGAGCAGTGTAAAACCAATAATATCATATTACCTCCATTAAGATCCTTCCATCATATTACCTCCATTAAGATCCTTCCATCATATTACCTCCTTTTATATTGTGATAATTATCATTTTATATTGTGATAATTATCATTTTATATTGTGATAATTATCATTTTATATTGTGATAATTATCATTTTATATTGTGATTATTATAATTTTATATTGTGATTATTATTTTATATTGTGATTATTATCACAATATAAAATGATAATTATCACAATATAACATGATTATTATCACAATATAAAATGATTATTATCACAATATAAAATGCTAAAGCAAAAGCAGGTGAAAAAGGTTCTTGGTTAAAGAGACTAACTGCCAGTAAAACGGATATGATGAAAAAACGACATACCTGCTAATATCCAACAACCTCAACTGAGGAATTCATCAATTAAAAAGGTGGGATTTTAGCAAGTTAAAGAAGCCAATTTGTTATTAAAAAAAGAAGCAATTCCACGGTAGATTAAAAACATGATAGATTAAAATAACCTGACTTGAAGAGAGAGTCGTCTGTCTCCCTGTGTTTGGTGGTCCGACACGGGACTCGAGGGGGGTGGTCTGTGTTTGGTGGTCTGACACAGGACTCGAGGGGGGTGGTCTGTGTTTGGTGGTCCGACACAGGACTCGAGGGGGGTGGTCTGTGTTTGGTGGTCCGACACAGGACTCGAGGGGGGTGGTCTGTGTTTGGTGGTCCGACACAGGACTCGAGGGGGGTGGTCTGTGTTTGGTTGTCCGACACGGGACTCGAGGGTGGTGGTCTGTGTTTTCTAGACCTCTGCTGTACTGAAACAGCAGCCATATGGTCGCAATTTCTGAATGACAATAACAGACTTTTTTTCAGTTTCTACCTTTCCCTCAAAGACAGACAGCCTGGGGAATCAGTCGACAACGACGGGGGGAGGAGGGGAGTAGAAACTGCAGCGGTACAACCCCAGAACCTCTGTCTTTACAGCAGATAAAACATTACTGTTGTTGTAAAGAGGTGTCATATTTAGTGTTTTTTTTTGTTTTTTTTTGCGGCTCATGCTCTGAGGATTAATGTGTGTTCATCTCAGAATCAAAAAACAAACAAACAAAAAAACAAAATGAAATAAACAACAAACAAAAGTGTCAAATGAAAACAGTATGATATGAGAGTGGACAGAGGTCAAAGGTTATGGATCAACGTCCTTAGTAAGTGGTGAAGGCAGTGGTTCCCCAGGAGGAAGAACTGCTACAAGGAAGTAGAGGTGTTGTTCTTTAATGTTGTTCTTTAATCCTCCTCTCCAGACTCCTCCTCTTCCTCTTCTTCTTCTTCTTCTCCTCCTTCTTCCTGCAGGGGCAACACAATGACCCGGTCAGTTTCACACTTTTCAACAGAACACTGCTTCTTCTAATGAAGGAGAAAAGCTAAACTTGGTTGTACTACATTTCTTATGAGAAACCTTTATGTAAGGTTGGCCTAACAAAATGAAACTGACAAGGCATTATTTGATCATATAGTAACATAACAACACAGCAAAGCATCAGGACTTGTTGGGAGCATGAAACTACATGAAAGAGACAGAGAAATACAAGGTTAGTTCAAATTCCTGAATGAACAGGTTTTGCTACAGGAGTTGAACTCCTTTGATATACAACGTATTCCCAGAAAGCACTTCCTGGAAAGCACTCGTCCCCCCCCCCCCCCCCCCCTCCCTAACAATGTGTTGAGTGCATAGTTTCACAGACTCTCTTAACAAGCTTACACAAGAACACTATAGTGGGTGTTTCCAACTTTTAAAAAAGTCTTCCCAAGATGACCGAGCAGCGACCACCATGGAACAGGGAGAAAACCCCCTCCATCTCAGCCTTCCTCGCTTCTCACATTCAAATGGATTTTCATTTTCCACATGGCTTCCATTTTATTCCGGGGGAGCCAAACTGACACAATTTATAACCCTCTTCCTTTCCCAGGCTGCGGCCGAGGACGTGTCCCAAATGGCACCCTGTTCACCTCATAGGGCCCCCATAGACTCTGGTCTAAAGTAGTACACTACGAAGGGAATAGGATGCTGTTTGGGAACGCGGCCAGAGTCCGAGGCAGTATTCCCATTCAGCAGAGAGAGAGAGAGACGAAAGCTTGTCTGCATTACAAGACCCCACCTCCCTCCCTCCCTCCCTCCCTCCCTCCCTCCCTCCCTCTCCATTCATTAATGCAGCAGACACTTCAGCTGTGAAGGGTCCACTAAACGCTACCATGTGACACAGCCAGGAGAACCAATGAGAGTGGAGCGAGAGGGAAGGAGGGAGGGAAGGAAGGAAGGAAGTAAGAAGGAGCTACTGAAGTTTGGACATTTATAAACCATTAGTGATTAACAGGGGGAATAAACTAGAGAGGTGTTAGTGATTAACAGGGGGGCTAAACTAGAGAGGTGTTAGTGATTAACAGGGGGGCTAAACTAGAGAGGTGTTAGTGATTAACAGGAGGGGCTAAACTAGAGAGGTGTTAGTGATTAACAGGGGGGCTAAACTAGAGAGGTGTTAGTGATTAACAGGGGGGCTAAACTAGAGAGGTGTTAGTGATTAACAGGAGGGCTAAACTAGAGAGGTGTTAGTGATTAACAGGGAGGCTAAACTAGAGAGGTGTTAGTGATTAACAGGAGGGCTGAACTAGAGAGGTGTTAGTGATTAACAGGGGGGCTAAACTAGAGAGGTGTTAGTGATTAACAGGGGGGCTAAACTAGAGAGGTGTTAGTGATTAACAGGGGGGCTAAACTAGAGAGGTGTTAGTGATTAACATGGGGGCTAAACTAGAGAGGTGTTAGTGATTAACAGGGGGGCTAAACTAGAGAGGTGTTAGTGATTAACAGGAGGGCTAAACTAGAGAGGTGTTAGTGATTAACAGGGGGGCTAAACTAGAGAGGTGTTAGTGATTAACAGAGGGGCTAAACTAGAGAGGTGTTAGTGATTAACAGGGGGGCTAAACTAGAGAGGTGTTAGTGATTAACAGGGGGGCTAAACTAGAGCGGTGTTAGTGATTAACAGGGGGGCTAAACTAGAGAGGTGTTAGTGATTAACAGGGGGGCTAAACTAGAGCGGTGTTAGTGATTAACAGGAGGGCTAAACTAGAGAGGTGTTAGTGATTAACAGGGGGGCTAAACTAGAGAGGTGTTAGTGATTAACAAGAGGGCTAAACTAGAGAGGTGTTAGTGATTAACAAGGGGGCTAAACTAGAGAGGTGTTAGTGATTAACAAGGGGGCTAAACTAGAGAGGTGTTAGTGATTAACAAGGGGGCTAAACTAGAGAGGTGTTAGTGATTAACAGGGGGGCTAAACTAGAGAGGTGTTAGTGATTAACAGGGGGGCTGAACTAGAGAGGTGTTAGTGATTAACAGGAGGGGCTAAACTAGAGAGGTGTTAGTGATTAACAGGGAGGCTAAACTAGAGAGGTGTTAGTGATTAACAGGGGGGCTAAACTAGAGAGGTGTTAGTGATTAACAAGGGGGCTAAACTAGAGAGGTGTTAGTGATTAACAAGGGGGCTAAACTAGAGAGGTGTTAGTGATTAACAAGGGGGCTAAACTAGAGAGGTGTTAGTGATTAACAGGAGGGCTAAACTAGAGAGGTGTTAGTGATTAACAAGGGGGCTAAACTAGAGAGCTGTTAGTGATTAACAAGGGGGCTAAACTAGAGAGGTGTTAGTGATTAACAAGGGGGCTAAACTAGAGAGGTGTTAGTGATTAACAAGGGGGCTAAACTAGAGAGGTGTTAGTGATTAACAGGGGGGCTAAACTAGAGAGGTGTTAGTGATTAACAGGAGGGCTAAACTAGAGAGGTGTTAGTGATTAACAGGGGGGCTAAACTAGAGAGGTGTTAGTGATTAACAAGAGGGCTAAACTAGAGAGGTGTTAGTGATTAACAAGGGGGCTAAACTAGAGAGGTGTTAGTGATTAACAAGGGGGCTAAACTAGAGAGGTGTTAGTGATTAACAGGGGGGCTGAACTAGAGAGGTGTTAGTGATTAACAGGGGGGTTAAACTAGAGAGGTGTTAGTGATTAACAGGAGGGGCTAAACTAGAGAGGTGTTAGTGATTAACAGGGAGGCTAAACTAGAGAGGTGTTAGTGATTAACAGGGGGGCTAAACTAGAGAGGTGTTAGTGATTAACAAGGGGGCTAAACTAGAGAGGTGTTAGTGATTAACAAGGGGGCTAAACTAGAGAGGTGTTAGTGATTAACAAGGGGGCTAAACTAGAGAGGTGTTAGTGATTAACAAGGGGGCTAAACTAGAGAGGTGTTAGTGATTAACAGGAGGGCTAAACTAGAGAGGTGTTAGTGATTAACAAGGGGGCTAAACTAGAGAGGTGTTAGTGATTAACAGGAGGGCTAAACTAGAGAGGTGTTAGTGATTAACAGGAGGGCTAAACTAGAGAGGTGTTAGTGATTAACAAGGGGGCTAAACTAGAGAGGTGTTAGTGATTAACAGGAGGGCTAAACTAGAGAGGTGTTAGTGATTAACAGGAGGGCTAAACTAGAGAGGTGTTCGTGATTAACAGGGGGGCTAAACTAGAGAGGTGTTAGTGATTAACAGGAGGGCTAAACTAGAGAGGTGTTAGTGATTAACAGGAGGGCTAAACTAGAGAGGTGTTAGTGATTAACAGGGGGGCTAAACTAGAGAGGTGTTAGTGATTAACAGGGGGGCTAAACTAGAGAGGTGTTAGTGATTAACAGGAGGGCTAAACTAGAGAGGTGTTAGTGATTAACAGGGGGGCTAAACTAGAGAGGTGTTAGTGATTAACAGGGGGGCTTAACTAGAGAGTGGTTAGTGATTAACAGGGGGGCTAAACTAGACAGGTGTTAGTGATTAACAGGAGGGCTAAACTAGAGAGGTGTTAGTGATTAACAGGGGGGCTAAACTAGAGAGGTGTTAGTGATTAACAGGGGGGCTAAACTAGAGAGGTGTTAGTGATTAACAGGGGGGCTAAACTAGAGAGGTGTTAGTGATTAACACGGGGGCTAAACTAGAGAGGTGTTAGTGATTAACAGGAGGGCTAAACTAGAGAGGTGTTAGTGATTAACAGGGGGGCTAAACTAGAGAGGTGTTAGTGATTAACAGGGGGGCTAAACTAGAGAGGTGTTAGTGATTAACAGGGGGGCTAAACTAGAGAGGTGTTAGTGATTAACAGGGGGGCTTAACTAGAGAGGTGTTAGTGATTAACAGGAGGGCTAAACTAGAGAGGTGTTAGTGATTAACAAGGGGGCTAAACTAGAGAGGTGTTAGTGATTAACAGGGGGGCTAAACTAGAGAGGTGTTAGTGATTAACAGGGGGGTTAAACTAGAGAGGTGTTAGTGATTAACAGGGGGGCTAAACTAGAGAGGTGTTAGTGATTAACACAACCTCCACACAGTGGTCATTGACTAGTTGGATATTCATTCCACACTGAGCAGACAATTCATATACTGACAGCATTCATATAAATACATGTTTTAATCATTTTATTTTTATTGCCATTTGTCAGTTAAACTCGTGAATGCAACTATTGTTTTGTGTTGTAGTTGTAGCCCAGGTTGGTCTGAACAGAACATGGTGAAACACATTGTGAGGCTGAATATAAGGACTGGACATGCAGATGAATGAAAGTCAGATAAATGGAAAAGGGTGATTTTTACTTGGGGTCTCAGGACTGGTTAATCATTGTACTGCTTGGTTCTCTCTGTGCTTCCGGGTCAGGCCCGTGCTCCCTCCTAACCCCTTCCTCCTCTACCCCTCGCTCTCTACTCCTGGCTCTGAGGTAAAACAGCCAAACAACGAGAGAGAGAGAGAGAGAGAGAGAGAGAAAAGAAAAGAGAAGAAAAGAAAAGAAAAGAAAAGAAAAGAAAAGAGAAAGAGAAAGAGAAAGAGAAAGAGAAGAGAGAAGAGAGAATGTGTTCTCAGTGATGTGTGTTTGTGTTCCAGCAGCTACTTGGCTCCATCACAGCACTGGCTGAGCAGCTCAAAACCACTTCACCACACACACACACACACACACACACACACACACACACACACACACACACACACACACACACACACACACACACACACACACACACACACACACACACACACACACCCCCCCCCCCCCCCTGTACCCTGTTCCCACAAAGCAGCAAATGAGGGTCCAGTTATGCATTCACACCAGCGAACAGGGAGAGGGAGGTGGATTGCTGGAGTGTGAGGGGAAACAATTAGAGAGGAGGAGGGGGACTCTGTCTGTACTGTAGTGTACTTCACAGGGTTTAAAAAAATTCTTTAACCACTGATAAACTATTTGTCATTTGTTCACTGATCTAAGAGTTCCTCCCAGTTAAGCTGTACAATACCTGATTATGTGTTGGGAGTTAACTGTCCGTAACAGTCTGTGAAACAGTACGGTGTGAAGGTGAACTACAATCATTCGTCAGCTAAAGGGGGCTTGTCTACCCAAACAATTTGGGGGGGTCAAATTTAAAGCAGAAATGTGTTTTGGTGCTTGTGTGAAAATCAAAAGAAGTCTTTCTGATGTTGTTGGGTTTAAAACTCCCATCATGCTCTCTGTCTGTTTAGCGTTGCTCAGGGCCTTAGGACAGGAGTGTGTCTGATGTTGTTGGGTTTAAAACTCCCATCATGCTCTCTGTCTGTTTAGCGTTGCTCAGGGCCTTAGGACAGGAGTGTGTCTGATGTTGTTGGGTTTAAAACTCCCATCATGCTCTCTGTCTGTTTAGCGTTGCTCAGGGCCTTAGGACAGGAGTGTGTCTGATGTTGTTGGATTTAAAACTCCCATCAGGCTCTCTGTCTGTTTAGCGTTGCTCAGGGCCTTAGGACAGGAGTGTGTCTGATGTTGTTGGATTTAAAACTCATATCTACCTGTCTCCTCACTCAAACTACATATCTACCTGTCTCCTCATTCAAACTACATATCTACCTGTCTCCTCATTCAAACTACATATCTACCTGTCTCCTCATTAAAACTACATATCTACCTGTCTCCTCATTCAAACTACATATCTACCCGTCTCCTCATTCAAACTACATATATAACTGTCTCCTCATTCAAACTACAAATCTACCTGTCTCCTCATTAAAACTACATATCTACCTGTCTCCTCATTAAAACTACATATCTACCTGTCTCCTCATTCAAACTACATATCTACCCGTCTCCTCATTCAAACTACATATATAACTGTCTCCTCATTCAAACTACATATCTACCTGTCTCCTCATTCAAACTACATATCTGTCTCCTCATTCAAACTACATAGCTGTCTCCTCATTCAAACTAGAAATCTGTCTCCTCATTCAAACTACAAATCTGTCTCCTCATTCAAACTACAAATCTGTCTCCTCATTCAAACTACAAATCTGTCTCCTCATTCAAACTACAAATCTGTCTCCTCATTCAAACTACAAATCTGTCTCCTCATTCAAACTACAAATCTGTCTCCTCATTCAAACTACAAATCAATAACTTCATTAGGTGGAGAAAAGGAGAATGCAGTAACCAGGCAGACAGGTTCATGTTGGGTGTTCCCTTGCTTCTTCCCCATGGGGGGGGCTCTCTTCATAACACAACACACCCCTGGATAAACATTTATCTAACGTTTCAAAAGCGACTCAAACCCAAGTCTGTCGGACAGTCGTTGCGGTTTGTTTTGACTAACGAAAGCCGACCGTACTCAAAGACAGACTACGCCAAATGACATCTCCATCTGAGAGGGGATTTACAGTGTGTGTGTGTGTGTGTGTGTGTGTGTGTGTGTGTGTGTGTGTGTGTGTGTGTGTGGCAGGGATAGGAGTGGAGAAGACAGGGAGATTCCTCCACAAAGCACATGATCATTTGTGATGGCTCTAACATCTCTTCATACACTCAGGGTCTTAGCTAGTCTCCAGGCCATCGCCTCCCCACCACACACACACACACACACACACACACACACACACACACACACACACACACACACACACACACACACACACACACACACACACACACACACACACACAGTAACCCCTTAATTGAATCCATTTTAGAATACGGCTGTAATGTAACAAAATGTGTAAAAAGTCAAGGGGTCTGAATCCTTTTCCAAATGCCCTGTACGTGTGCTTATGTGTTGGTTTAGTTGCCGAGACTGAGAGGTCCTTGTGTACAGTAGGGATGCATCCCAAATAGAACCCTAGTCCCTTTATAGTGCACTACTTTTGACTAGGGCCCTATGGGGGGGAATAGGGTGCCATTTGGGACGTAGCCTAGGTGAGACAAGGATTGGAAGCAACAACATACATGATAAGAGCTGTGAGGACAACTGTTCTCAGTGCTGACAGACAGACAGACAGACAGACAGACAGACAGACAGACAGACAGACAGACAGACAGACAGTCAGGCAGACACAGACAGACAGACTGTCAGACAGACAGACAGACTGTCAGACAGAGAGAGAGACAGACTGTCAGACAGACAGACAGACTGTCAGACAGACACAGACAGACTATCAGACAGACAGACAGACTGTCAGACAGAGAGAGAGACAGACTGTCAGACAGACAGGGCATACAACCCACTGGGCATAGATGTCAATTCAACGTCTATTCCGCGTTAATTCAACGTAATTTCATTGAAATGACGTGGAAACAGCGTTGACTCAACCAGGCGTGTGTCCAGTGAGAATCCTTCATGTCACCTACCTGAGCTGGCTTTTGGACCACCTGCTTTGGCTGCAAAGAGGAAAGAGAGAGAGAGAGAGAAGAGGGTTAACATTCATCCTGTATCAATGACTTCTAGAGAACATCATACATGCCTGTTTAATACACTTGGAAAGTGGAGACGTCGTAGAAAGTAAACGTCACTGAAGACACTCTGCTGTTTTTGGAGACGGAGTCGTGTTCGCTGATTTACTAACAAACAATAAGTGAATTGTTTCATTTCATTTAGACAAGTTGCTTAGGCTGGCTAGCTAAAACGGATTAAAGTTGGTTAGAAACCCTTTAAACTATTTTGCTAGCAACCATAATGCTGCCGTAGGAGGAGGAAGAGGAGGGGGGGATGAATAACAACGCTCAGATTGTGTCTCCTAGGACAGGAAGTATCTGTAAGACCAGGGCTGGACAGGAAGTATCTGTAAGGCCAGGGCTGGACAGGAAGTATCTGTAAGACCAGGGCTGGACAGGAAGTATCTGTAAGACCAGGGCTGGACAGGAAGTATCTGTAAGACCAGGGCTGGACAGGAAGTATCTGTAAGGCCAGGGCTGGACAGGAAGTATCTGTAAGACCAGGGCTGGACAGGAAGTATCTGTAAGACCAGGACTGGACAGGAAGTATCTGTAAGACCAGGACTGGACAGGAAGTATCTGTAAGACCAGGACTGGACAGGAAGTATCTGTAAGACCAGGACTGGACAGGAAGTATCTGTAAGACCAGGACTGGACAGGAAGTATCTGTAAGACCAGGACTGGACAGGAAGTATCTGTAAGACCAGGGCTGGACAGGAAGTATCTGTAAGCCAAGCGTACTGTACACACACACACACATACATTCCATGCCCCCCTGGATGGGGATGGTTGTGAACAGCTGGTGAG
The DNA here is from genome assembly GCF_045679555.1 of Salvelinus alpinus. Lineage (NCBI taxonomy): Eukaryota > Metazoa > Chordata > Actinopteri > Salmoniformes > Salmonidae > Salvelinus > Salvelinus alpinus. The sequence continues at coordinate 8,246,532 of NC_092096.1, read as the reverse complement.
TTCTGTGCTGGATGCCAGCGGACGGTGTGTGTGTGTGTGTGTGTGTGTGTGTGTGTGTGTGTGTGTGTGTGTGTGTGTGTGTGTGTGTGTGTGTGTGTGTGTGTGTGTGTGTGTGTGTGTGTGTGTGTGTAATAGTAACACGGTAAACGTCAACACTGGATGGGGTCGGGACCGAGGTCAACACTGGATGGGGTCGGGACCGAGGTCAACACCGGATGGGGTCGGGACCGAGGCCAACACTGGATGGGGTCGGGACCGAGGTCAACACCGGATGGGGTCGGGACCGAGGTCAACACCGGATGGGGTCGGGACCGAGGTCAACACCGGATGGGGTCGGGACCGAGGTCAACACCGGATGGGGTCGGGACCGAGGTCAACACCGGATGGGGTCGGGACCGAGGTCAACACCGGATGGGGTCGGGACCGAGGTCAACACCGGATGGGGTCGGGACCGAGGTCAACACCGGATGGGGTCGGGACCGAGGTCAACACAGCTACACTAACAGGATACACCCCTACACCCTATTCCCTAGTGCACTACTTTAGACCAAGGCCCTATGGGACCCTATTCCCTAGTGCACTACTTTAGACCAAGGCCCTATGGAACCCTATTCCCTATGTAGTGCACTACTTTAGACCAAGGCCCTATGGGACCCTATTCCCTAGTGCACTACTTTAGACCAAGGCCCTATGGAACCCTATTCCCTATATAGTGCACTACTTTAGACCAAGGCCCTATGGGACCCTATTCCCTATGTAGTGCACTACTTCTGACCAGAGCTGTTGTGTCCAGATTCCACTCTATTCCCTATATAGTGCACTACTTTAGATCAAGGCCCTATGGAACCCTATTCCCTATATAGTGCACTACTTTAGACCAAGGCCCTATGGAACCCTATTCCCTATATAGTGCACTACTTTAGACCAAGTCCCTATGGAACCCTATTCCCTATGTAGTGCACTACTTCTGACCAGAGCATGAAGTGGATCTGTTTAGAACGCCTGCCGTGTTTGTCACAGCTTCTCTAGAGACAAAACGGTCGGCACGGCTGTGGAGGGAGGTTATAATGGCAGACAAATCCATTCATTTAATACCTAGATCGTGACGCTTGCCATCCGCCCCCCCCCCCGCCTCTGTTAACTATAAAACCCTTTAAAATACGTCACAGGAAACAACCCACTGACTGATGCTGCTGCAGCAACAATAAACTGACCTTTTATCAAAAACAAATGGCAGGATCCCTTTCTAGTGCACTCCTTTTGACCAGGGCTGTTCTGTCACAAATGGTCCCCTGATCCCTTTCTAGTGCACTCCTTTTGACCAGGGCTGTTCTGTCCCAAATGGCCCCCTGATCCCTTTCTAGTGCACTCCTTTTGACCAGGACTGTTCTGTCCCAAATGGCCCCCTGATCCCTTTCTAGTGCACTCCTTTTGACCAGGACTGTTCTGTCCCAAATGGTCCCCTGATCCCTTTCTAGTGCACTCCTTTTGACCAGGGCTATTCTGTCCCAAATGGTCCCCTGATCCCTTTCTAGTGCACTCCTTTTGACCAGGGCTGCTCTGTCCCAAATGGCCCCCTGATCCCTTTCTAGTGCACTCCTTTTGACCAGGACTGTTCTGTCCCAAATGGTCCCCTGATCCCTTTCTAGTGCACTCCTTTTGACCAGGGCTATTCTGTCCCAAATGGTCCCCTGATCCCTTTCTAGTGCACTCCTTTTGACCAGGGCTGCTCTGTCCCAAATGGCTCCCTGATCCCTTTCTAGTGCACTCCTTTTGACCAGGGCTGTTCTGTCGCAAATGGCCCCCTGATCCCTCTCTAGTGCACTCCTTTTGACCAGGGCTGATCTGTCCCAAATGGTCCCCTGATCCCTTTCTAGTGCACTCCTTTTGACCAGGGCTGCTCTGTCCCAAATGGCAGGATCCATTTCTAGTGCACTCCTTTTGACCAGGGCTATTCTGTCCCAAATGGCCCCCTGATCCCTTTCTAGTGCACTCCTTTTGACCAGGGCTGTTCTGTCACAAATGGTCCCCTGATCCCTTTCTAGTGCACTCCTTTTGACCAGGGCTGTTCTGTCACAAATGGCCCCTGATCCCTCTCTAGTGCACTCCTTTTGACCAGGGCTGTTCTGTCACAAATGGCTCCCCGATCCCTCTCTAGTGCACTCCTTTTGACCAGGGCTGTTCTGTCCCAAATGGTCCCCCGATCCCTTTATAGTGCACTCCTTTTGACCAGGGCTGTTCTGTCCCAAATGGCACCCCGGTCCCTTTATAGTGCACTCCTTTTGACCAGGGCTGTTCTGTCCCAAATGGTCCCCTGATCCCTTTCTAGTGCACTCCTTTTGACCAGGGCTGTTCTGTCCCAAATGGTCCCCTGATCCCTTTCTAGTGCACTCCTTTTGACCAGGGCTGTTCTGTCCCAAATGGTCCCCTGATCCCTTTCTAGTGCACTCCTTTTGACCAGGGCTGTTCTGTCACAAATGGCCCCTGATCCCTTTCTAGTGCACTCCTTTTGACCAGGGCTGTTCTGTCACAAATGGCCCCCTGATCCCTTTCTAGTGCACTCCCTTTGACCAGGGCTGCTCTGTCCCAAATGGCTCCCTGATCCCTTTCTAGTGCACTCCTTTTGACCAGGGCTGTTCTGTCCCAAATGGCTCCCTGATCCCTTTCTAGTGCACTCCTTTTGACCAGGGCTGCTCTGTCACAAATGGTCCCCTGATCCCTTTCTAGTGCACTCCTTTTGACCAGGGCCTATGGGGAAATAGGATAACCCTTCACCACTGACTATTCCGGCAGGTTCTTTAACAACGGCAGCACAAAGCTCAGTCTGAAGGACGACGTTGGTGACGTAAAACATTCCAACTGTATTTATTCAAACGTGACGCAAACTTTTACAGAGTTGCTTCACAGAACACAAAGATCGGATGATTCATTGACTGGGTAGAATAACGGACTTTTCAGTACAGGGTTAGTTTAGGTTTGAGTCATATCATTAAATCAACTTATAAAACAGTTCATAACAACAAAATTCATTATCTATAGGAGGTAGTTATACCCTGCCTTCCAAAGTTAAAGGGACGACCTTCGTTCTCCATCATTGTGCATCTAGGATGAAACATTCCACAATATGCCAGAGTTGTAACCATATTCCTTTAAGCACAGAAGTCTCTCTCTCTCTCCCTCTTCTCTCTCTCTCTCTCTCTCTCTCTCTCTCTCCCCCTCTCCCCCTCTCCCCCTCTCTGTCTGTCTGTCTCTCTCTCTCTCTCCTTCATTCATAGGTAACTATTCCCTCCCTCATTCATAGGTAACTATTATCTCCCTCATTCATAGGTAACTATTCTCTCTCTCATTCATAGGTAACTATTCTCTCTCTCATTCATAGGTAACTATTATCTCTCTCTCATAGGTAACTATTCTCTCCCTCATTCATAGGTAACTATTCTCTCTCTCATTCATAGGTAACTATTATCTCCCTCATTCATAGGTAACTATTCTCTCCCGCATTCATAGGTAACTATTCTCTCCCTCATTCATAGGTAACTATTATCTCTCTCTCATAGGTAACTATTATCTCTCTCTCATAGGTAACTATTATCTCTCTCTCATAGGTAACTATTATCTCCCTCATTCATAGGTAACTATTATCTCCCTCCTTCATAGGTAACTATTCTCTCCCTCATTCATAGGTAACTATTATCTCCCTCATTCATAGGTAACTATTCTCTCCCTCATTCATAGGTAACTATTATCTCCCTCATTCATAGGTAACTATTATCTCTCTCCCTCATTCATAGGTAACTATTCTCTCCCTCATTCATAGGTAACTATTCCCTCCCTCATTCATAGGTAACTATTATCTCCCTCATTCATAGGTAACTATTCTCTCCCTCATTCATAGGTAACTATTATCTCTCTCTCTCATAGGTAACTATTCTCTCCCTCATTCATAGGTAACTATTCTCTCTCTCATTCATAGGTAACTATTATCTCTCTCTCATAGGTAACTATTATCTCCCTCATTCATAGGTAACTATTCTCTCCCTCATTCATAGGTAACTATTCTCTCTCTCATTCATAGGTAACTATTATCTCTCTCTCATAGGTAACTATTATCTCCCTCATTCATAGGTAACTATTCTCTCCCTCATTCATAGGTAACTATTCTCTCTCTCATTCATAGGTAACTATTCTCTCCCTCATTCATAGGTAACTATTCTCTCCCTCATTCATAGGTAACTATTCTCTCTCTCATTCAGGCCAAATAATTCAATCTTGGTTTCATCAGACCAGAGAATCAGACCAGAGATGGTTGTCTTTCTGGAAGGTTCTCCCATCTCCACAGAGGAACTCTGGAACTCTGTCGGAGCGACCATCGGGTTCTTGGTCACCTCCATGACCAAGTCCTTCTCCCCCGATTGCTCAGTTTGGCCGGGCAGCCAGCTCTAGGAAGAGTCTTGGTGGTTTCAAACTTCTTTAATTTAAGAATGATGGAGGCCACTGTGTTCTTAGGGACCTTCAACGCTTTAGAAATGTTTTGGTACCCTTCCCAAGATCTGTGCCTCGACACAATCCTGTCTATGTACAATTCCTTCGACCTTCTGTTTTAAATGTTTGTTTCTTTTTGCAAAAATGTAAAAATAAATCTGTTTTTGCTTCGTCATTATGGGGTATTGTGTGTAGATTGATGAGGATTTTTATTTTATTTAGTCCATTTTAGAACAAGGCTGTAACGGAACAAAATGTGGAAAAAGTCAAGGGATCTGAATATTTTCCGAATGCACTGTATGTAACCGTAATAATTTAATAACAAACTCAGACCTTGTATATTCCAGGATGAGACAGTAAAAGCTTTGTGTTCCATAGTGCCTAGTGTTGCTTTCGTTTGGTTTAGACTCGGACCGTTACTAGGTAACAGTCTGAGCTAACCCCCCCCTCCCCGATCCTACTAAACTACCCAGGTAATAGTCTTCCTCTAATCAAAGTCAGACATGTCTCCCACTGAACCAACCACCTTTCAGGTGATATACACCCAGACCAACGTTCAGACAGGTCAGACAAATTATCTTCACTCTCTAGCCTCCCTTTAAGGCTACAGTCTGCTTCTAGAAAAGAACTGAGGTAACCTCGGTAAAGAACCTACGGTAAAGGACCTACGGTAAAGAACCTACGGTAAAGGACCTACGGTAAAGGACCATACGGTAAAGGACCTACGGTAAAGGACCTACGGTAAAGAACCTACGGTAAAGGACCTACGGTAAAGGACCTACGGTAAAGGACCTACGGTAAAGAACCTACGGTAAAGAACCTACGGTAAAGGACCTACGGTAAAGAACCTACGGTAAAGGACCTACGGTAAAGAACCTACGGTAAAGGACCTACGGTAAAGGACCTACGGTAAAGAACCTACGGTAAAGGACCTACGGTAAAGAACCTACGGTAAAGGACCTACGGTAAAGGACCTACGGTAAAGAACCTACGGTAAAGGACCCACGGTAAAGGACCCACGGTAAAGGACCTACGGTAAAGAACCTACGGTAAAGAACCTACGGTAAAGGACCTACGGTAAAGAACCTCGATAAAGAACCTACGGTAAAGGACCTACGGTAAAGGACCTACGGTAAAGAACCTACGGTAAAGAACCTACGGTAAAGAACCTACGGTAAAGGACCTACGGTAAAGGACCTCGGTAAAGGACCTACGGTAAAGGACCTACGGTAAAGGACCTCGGTAAAGAACCTACGGTAAAGAACCTACGGTAAAGAACCTACGGTAAAGGACCTACGGTAAAGGACCTACGGTAAAGGACCTACGGTAAAGAACCTCGATAAAGAACCTACGGTAAAGGACCTACGGTAAAGGACCTACGGTAAAGGACCCACGGTAAAGGACCTACGGTAAAGAACCTACGGTAAAGGACCTACGGTAAAGGACCTACGGTAAAGGACCTACGGTAAAGAACCTACGGTAAAGGACCTACGGTAAAGAACCTACGGTAAAGGACCTACGGTAAAGACCCTACGGTAAAGAACCTACGGTAAAGGACCTACGGTAAAGAACCTACGGTAAAGGACCTACGGTAAAGAACCTACGGTAAAGGACCTACGGTAAAGACCCTACGGTAAAGGACCTACGGTAAAGGACCTACGGTAAAGACCCTACGGTAAAGGACCTACGGTAAAGGACCTACGGTAAAGACCCTACGGTAAAGGACCTACGGTAAAGACCCTACGGTAAAGGACCTACGGTAAAGGACCTACGGTAAAGACCCTACGGTAAAGAACCTACGGTAAAGACCCTACGGTAAAGGACATACGGTAAAGGACCTACGGTAAAGGACCTACGGTAAATGACCTACGGTAAAGGACCTACGGTAAAGGACCTACGGTAAAGAACCTACGGTAAAGAACCTACGGTAAAGGACCTACGGTAAAGAACCTACGGTAAAGGACCTACGGTAAAGAACCTATGGTAAAGGACCTACGGTAAAGAACCTACGGTAAAGAACCTACGGTAAAGAACCTACGGTAAAGAACCTACGGTAAAGGACCTACGGTAAAGAACCTACGGTAAAGGACCTACGGTAAAGGACCTACGGTAAAGGACCTACGGTAAAGAACCTCGATAAAGAACCTACGGTAAAGGACCTACGGCAAAGGACCTACGGGAAAGGACCTACGGCAAAGAACCTACGGTAAAGAACCTACGGTAAAGGACCTACGGTAAAGAACCTACGGTAAAGGACCTACGGTAAAGGACCTACGGTAAAGAACCTACGGTAAAGAACCTACGGTAAAGGACCTACGGTAAAGAACCTCGATAAAGAACCTACGGTAAAGGACCTACGGTAAAGGACCTACGGTAAAGGACCCACGGTAAAGGACCCACGGTAAAGAACCTACGGTAAAGGACCTACGGTAAAGGACCTACGGTAAAGAACCTACGGTAAAGGACCTACGGTAAAGGACCTACGGTAAAGGACCTCGGTAAAGAACCTACGGTAAAGAACCTACGGTAAAGGACCTACGGTAAAGGACCTCGGTAAAGGACCTACGGTAAAGGACCTACGGTAAAGGACCTCGGTAAAGAACCTACGGTAAAGAACCTACGGTAAAGGACCTACGGTAAAGGACCTACGGTAAAGAACCTCGATAAAGAACCTACGGTAAAGGACCTACGGTAAAGGACCTACGGTAAAGGACCCACGGTAAAGGACCTACGGTAAAGAATCTACGGTAAAGGACCTACGGTAAAGGACCTACGGTAAAGGACCTACGGTAAAGGACCTCGGTAAAGAACCTACGGTAAAGAACCTACGGTAAAGAACCTACGGTAAAGGACCTACGGTAAAGGACCTCGGTAAAGGACCTACGGTAAAGGACCTACGGTAAAGAACCTACGGTAAAGGACCTACGGTAAAGGACCTACGTAAAGGACCTACGGTAAAGAACCTACGGTAAAGAACCTACGGTAAAGGACCTACGGTAAAGAATCTACGGTAAAGAACCTCGGTAAAGAACCTACGGTAAAGGACCTACGGTAAAGGACCTACGGTAAAGACCCTACGGTAAAGGACCTACGGTAAAGGACCTACGGTAAAGAACCTCGGTAAAGGACCTACGGTAAAGGACCTACGGTAAAGGACCTACGGTAAAGAACCTACGGTAAAGGACCTACGGTAAAGGACCTACGGTAAAGAACCTACGGTAAAGGACCTACGGTAAAGAACCTCGGTAAAGGACCTACGGTAAAGAACCTACGGTAAAGGACCTACGGTAAAGAACCTACGGTAAAGGACCTACGGTAAAGGACCTACGGTAAAGAACCTACGGTAAAGAACCTACGGTAAAGGACCTACGGTAAAGAACCTACGGTAAAGGACCTACGGTAAATTACCTACGGTAAAGACCCTACGGTAAAGGACCTACGGTAAAGAACCTACGGTAAAGGACCTACGGTAAAGGACCTACGGTAAAGAACCTACGGTAAAGGACCTACGGTAAAGAACCTACGGTAAAGGACCTACGGTAAAGGACCTACGGTAAAGAACCTAGGTAAAGGACCTACGGTAAAGGACCTACGGTAAAGAACCTACGGTAAAGAACCTACGGTTAAGGACCTACGGTAAAGAACCTACGGTAAAGAACCTACGGTAAAGGACCTACGTAAAGAACCTACGGTAAAGGACCTACGGTAAAGAACCTACGGTAAAGGACCTACGGTAAAGAACCTACGGTAAAGAACCTACGGTAAAGGACCTACGGTAAAGAACCTACGGTAAAGGACCTACGGTAAAGGACCTACGGTAAAGAACCTACGGTAAAGGACGTACGGTAAAGGACCTACGGTAAAGGACCTACGGTAAAGGACCTACGGTAAAGAACCTACGGTAAAGAACCTACGGTAAAGGACCTACGGTAAAGGACCTACGGTAAAGGGTCGCACACTGCCGCACCGCATGTGGATCTCCCGCTCATCTACTGATCGTTCAGCGCGCTGTTGATGCCCGACTGACGACGTTTTCTCGCAATTCCACATGTAAAATTGGTTTGCACTCGGCTCACAAATTATAGCCGGCACTCTGTTCAGAGGTGCTAAGTACTCTCAGGAGACAAATGCTATTGGTGCGTGTGTCCGAACCTCGAAAGGGTTTCTTTGGCTGTCCTCGTAGGAGTACCCTTTAAGGAACCCTTTTGAGTTCCAGAACCCTTTTGGATTCCATGTAGTCTAGAACACTTGCCACAGAGTGCATTTTATCTGGAACCCAAAAGAGATCTTCAAAGGGTTCTCCTATGATGATAGCCAAAGTACCCTTTCGGAACCCTTTTGAGTTCCAGAACCATTTTGGATTCCATGTAGTCTAGAACACTTGCCACGGAGTGCATTTTACCTGGAACCCAAAAGAGATCTTCAAAAGGTTCTCCTATGATGATAGCCAAAGTACCCTTTCGGGAACCCTTTTGAGTTCCAGAACCAGTTTGGATTCCATGTACTGTAGAACAACGCCACAGAGTGTTTGACCTTTTTATCAGAGTGTACTGGGAGTTAAAGAAATAGACATCTCTGGTTTGGGTCACAGGGTCCATCCAAAATGGCACCCAGTTCCCTGTATAGTAGGACAGCCAGAGGCTAGTGTCTATATAGTTCACTAGATGTGATGGAAATAGGGTGTTATTTGGGATACAGCCAGAGGGTAGCCACAGGGTCACGGTGTGTGTGATCTCTATCTTTAATGGTGTGAGTTTAAACACTAACGATGCTGAGAGAAACCTGCTGATTCTGTTGTATACTCCGTTACTATGTTACTGAGGGGCCGTCACGGAACACACGTGCACCACAGGAGGCACCTTTAACTGGGGAGGACGGGCTCGTGGTAATAGCTGGAGCGGAATCAGTGGAACGGTATCAAATACATCAAACGCATCAAACACATGATGCCATAAAAGAAAGATGGCGTCGGGGAGAATGGCTGCCGTTTGTTTGGCTCTTAACCAACCGTGCTATTTTGTTTGTTTTTTCGCATTGTTTGTAACTAATTGTGTACTTAATGGTGCTGCTACCGTCTCTTATGACCGAAAAGAGCTTCTGGACATCAGAACAGCGATTACTCACCTCAAATTGGACAAATAATGTTTCTTTAATGAGTCGGACGGGAAGGATATACTCCAAACACACGAACAGGCCCTCATCCCCGTCATTCACAAGAGAAAGAAACAGAGGTTTCACGGAAAGAGATCGGGGTGCATTGTGAGGATCAGGCAACGAGTGGCTAATCTGACTTTTGCCATCTGTACTGTTAGCCAACGTTCAATCGCTGGAAAATAAATGGGACGAACTGAGAGCACGTATTTCCTACCAATGGAACAGCAGCCTCTGGTAAGACACGGGGTGGTGGCCTATGTGTATTTGTAAACAACAGCTGGTGCACGATATCTAAGGAAGTCTCAAGGTTTTGCTCACCTGAGGTAGAGTATCTCATGATAAGCTGTAGACCACACTGTCTACCGAGAGAGTTTTCATCTGTATTTTTCGTAGCTGTTTACATACCACCACAGACCGATACTGGCACTAAAACCACACTCAATGAGCTGTATACCGCTATAAGCAAACAGGAAAACACTCACCCAGAGGCGGCGCTCCTAGTGGCCGGGGACTTTAATGCAGGGAAACTTAAATCAGTTTTACCTCATTTCTAGCAGCATGTTAAATGTGCAACGAGAGGGAAAACAAACTCCAGACCACCTTTACTCCACACACAGAGACACGTACAAAGCTCTCCCTCGCCCTCCATTTGGCAAATCTGACCATAATTCTATCCTCCTGATTCATATTTACAAGCAAAAATTAAAGCAGGAAGCACCAGTGACTCGGGTCTATAAAAAAGTGGTCAGATGAAGCAGATGCTAAGCTACAGGACTGTTTTGCTATCACAGACTGGAACATGTTCTGGGATTCCTCCGATGGCATTGAGGAGTACACCACATCAGTCACTGGCTTCATCAATAAGTGCATCGATGACGTCATCCCAAGAGTGACTGTACGTCCATACACCAACCAGAAGCCATGGATTACAGGCAACATTCGCACTGAGCTAAATGGTAGAGCTGCCGCTTTCAAGGAGCGGGACTCTAACCTGGAAGCTTATAAGAAATCCCGCTATGCCCTCCGACTAACCATCAAACAGGCAAAGCATCAATACAGGACTAAGATCGAATCGTACTACACCGGCTCCGACGTTCGTCTTATGTGGCAGGGCTTGCAAACCATTACAGCCACGAGCCTACCAGACGAGCTGAATAACTTCTATGCTCGCTTCGAGGCAAGTAACACTAAAACATGAATGAGAGCATCAGCTGTTCTGGACGACTGTGTGATCAAGCTCTCCGCAGCCGATGTGAGTAAGACCTTTAAACAGATCAACATTCACAAGGTCGCAGGGCCAGACGGATTACCAGGACTAGTACTCAGAGCATGCATTGACCAACTGGCAAGTGTCTTCACTGACATTTTCAACCTCTCCCTGTCTGAGTCTGTAATACCAACATGTTTCAAGCAGACCACCATAGTCCCTGTGCCCAAGAACACTAAGGTAACCTGCCTAAATGACTACCGACCCGTAGCACTCACATCTGTAGCAATGAAGTGCTTTGAAAGGCTGGTCATGGCTCACATCAACACCATCATCCCAGAAACCCTAGACCCACTCCAATTTGCATATCACCCCAACATTAACAGATGATGCAATCTTTACTGCACTTCACACTGCCCTTTCACAACTTGACAAAAGGAACATCTATGTAAGAGAAAAATAACTTCAAATTCCTTATATTATGCAAAACAGACAGCCACATTTTCTAGTATTTTTTAAATTTATTTACAGAAAGCCAGGGGTGCGCTCCAACAACCAGACATCATTTACAAACGAAGCAAGCGTGTTTAGTGAGTGCGCCAGATCAGAGGCAGCAGGGATGACTAGGGATGTTCTCCTGATAAGTGTGTGAATTAGACCATTTTCCTGTCCTGTACTTTTGGGTGTCAGGGAGAACGAATGGAGTAAAAAGTACATAATTTGCTTTAGGAACGTAGTAAAGTAAAAGACTACCTGGTCTAACAGAGGACTACCTGGTCTAACAGAACACTACCTGGTCTAATAGAACACTACCTGGTCTAACAGAACACTACCTGGTCTAACAGAACACTACCTGGTCTAATAGAACACTACCTGGTCTAACAGAACACTACCTGGTCTAACAGAACACTACCTGGTCTAATAGAACACTACCTGGTCTAATAGAACACTACCTAGTCTAACAGAACACTACCTGGTCTAACAGAACACTACCTGGTCTAACAGAACACTACCTGGTCTAATAGAACACTACCTGGTCTAATAGAACACTACCTGGTCTAATAGAACACTACCTGGTCTAACAGAACACTACCTGGTCTAACAGAACATTACCTGGTCTAACAGAACACTACCTGGTCTAACAGAACATTACCTGGTCTAACAGAACATTACCTGGTCTAACAGAACACTACCTGGTCTAATAGAACACTACCTGGTCTAATAGAACACTACCTGGTCTAATAGAACACTACCTGGTCTAATAGAACACTACCTGGTCTAATAGAACACTACCTGGTCTAACAGAACACTACCTGGTCTAATAGAACACTACCTGGTCTAATAGAACACTACCTGGTCTAACAGAACATTACCTGGTCTAACAGAACACTACCTGGTCTAATAGAACACTACCTGGTCTAATAGAACACTACCTGGTCTAACAGAACACTACCTGGTCTAACAGAACACTACCGGGTCTAATAGAACACTACCTGGTCTAACAGAACACTACCTGGTCTAACAGAACACTACCTGGTCTAATAGAACACTACCTGGTCTAACAGAACACTACCTGGTCTAATAGAACACTACCTGGTCTAACAGAACACTACCTGGTCTAATAGAACACTACCTGGTCTAACAGAACACTACCTGGTCTAATAGAACACTACCTGGTCTAACAGAACACTACCTGGTCTAACAGAACACTACCTGGTCTAATAGAACACTACCTGGTCTAACAGAACACTACCTGGTCTAATAGAACACTACCTGGTCTAACAGAACACTACCTGGTCTAACAGAACACTACCTGGTCTAATAGAACACTACCTGGTCTAATAGAACACTACCTGGTCTAACAGAACACTACCTGGTCTAACAGAACACTACCTGGTCTAACAGAACACTACCTGGTCTAACAGAACACTACCTGGTCTAATAGAACACTACCTGGTCTAATAGAACACTACCTGGTCTAACAGAACACTACCTGGTCTAATAGAACACTACCTGGTCTAACAGAACACTACCTGGTCTAATAGAACACTACCTGGTCTAACAGAACACTACCAGGTCTAACAGAACACTACCTGGTCTAACAGAACACTACCTGGTCTAACAGAACACTACCTGGTCTAATAGAACACTACCTGGTCTAACAGAACACTATCTGGTCTAACAGAACACTACCTGGTCTAACAGAACACTACCTGGTCTAACAGAACACTACCTGGTCTAATAGAACACTACCTGGTCTAATAGAACACTACCTGGTCTAATAGAACACTACCTGGTCTAACAGAACATTACCTGGTCTAACAGAACATTACCTGGTCTAACAGAACATTACCTGGTCTAACAGAACACTACCTGGTCTAATAGAACACTACCTGGTCTAATAGAACACTACCTGGTCTAACAGAACACTACCTGGTCTAACAGAACACTACCTGGTCTAACAGAACACTACCTGGTCTAATAGAACACTACCTGGTCTAATAGAACACTACCTGGTCTAATAGAACACTACCTGGTCTAACAGAACACTACCTGGTCTAATAGAACACTACCTGGTCTAATAGAACACTACCTGGTCTAACAGAACACTACCTGGTCTAATAGAACACTACCTGGTCTAACAGAACACTACCTGGTCTAACAGAACACTACCTGGTCTAATAGAACACTACCTGGTCTAACAGAACACTACCTGGTCTAACAGAACACTACCTGGTCTAACAGAACACTACCTGGTCTAACAGAACACTACCTGGTCTAACAGAACACTACCTGGTCTAATAGAACACTACCTGGTCTAACAGAACACTACCTGGTCTAATAGAACACTACCTGGTCTAATAGAACACTACCTGGTCTAATAGAACACTACCTGGTCTAACAGAACACTACCTGGTCTAATAGAACACTACCTGGTCTAATAGAACACTACCTGGTCTAACAGAACACTACCTGGTCTAATAGAACACTACCTGGTCTAATAGAACACTACCTGGTCTAACAGAACACTACCAGGTCTAACAGAACACTACCTGGTCTAACAGAACACTACCTGGTCTAACAGAACACTACCTGGTCTAATAGAACACTACCTGGTCTAACAGAACACTATCTGGTCTAACAGAACACTACCTGGTCTAACAGAACACTACCTGGTCTAATAGAACACTACCTGGTCTAATAGAACACTACCTGGTCTAATAGAACACTACCTGGTCTAACAGAACATTACCTGGTCTAACAGAACATTACCTGGTCTAACAGAACATTACCTGGTCTAACAGAACACTACCTGGTCTAATAGAACACTACCTGGTCTAATAGAACACTACCTGGTCTAACAGAACACTACCTGGTCTAATAGAACACTACCTGGTCTAACAGAACACTACCTGGTCTAACAGAACACTACCTGGTCTAATAGAACACTACCTGGTCTAACAGAACACTACCTGGTCTAACAGAACACTACCTGGTCTAATAGAACACTACCTGGTCTAACAGAACACTACCTGGTCTAACAGAACACTACCTGGTCTAACAGAACACTACCTGGTCTAACAGAACACTACCTGGTCTAACAGAACACTACCTGGTCTAATAGAACACTACCTGGTCTAACAGAACACTACCTGGTCTAATAGAACACTACCTGGTCTAATAGAACACTACCTGGTCTAATAGAACACTACCTGGTCTAACAGAACACTACCTGGTCTAATAGAACACTACCTGGTCTAATAGAACACTACCTGGTCTAACAGAACACTACCTGGTCTAATAGAACACTACCTGGTCTAACAGAACACTACCTGGTCTAATAGAACACTACCTGGTCTAACAGAACACTACCTGGTCTAATAGAACACTACCTGGTCTAACAGAACACTACCAGGTCTAACAGAACACTACCTGGTCTAACAGAACACTACCTGGTCTAACAGAACACTACCTGGTCTAATAGAACACTACCTGGTCTAACAGAACACTATCTGGTCTAACAGAACACTACCTGGTCTAACAGAACACTACCTGGTCTAATAGAACACTACCTGGTCTAATAGAACACTACCTGGTCTAATAGAACACTACCTGGTCTAACAGAACATTACCTGGTCTAACAGAACATTACCTGGTCTAACAGAACATTACCTGGTCTAACAGAACACTACCTGGTCTAATAGAACACTACCTGGTCTAATAGAACACTACCTGGTCTAACAGAACACTACCTGGTCTAATAGAACACTACCTGGTCTAACAGAACACTACCTGGTCTAACAGAACACTACCTGGTCTAATAGAACACTACCTGGTCTAACAGAACACTACCTGGTCTAACAGAACACTACCTGGTCTAATAGAACACTACCTGGTCTAACAGAACACTACCTGGTCTAACAGAACACTACCTGGTCTAACAGAACACTACCTGGTCTAACAGAACACTACCTGGTCTAACAGAACACTACCTGGTCTAATAGAACACTACCTGGTCTAACAGAACACTACCTGGTCTAATAGAACACTACCTGGTCTAATAGAACACTACCTGGTCTAATAGAACACTACCTGGTCTAACAGAACACTACCTGGTCTAATAGAACACTACCTGGTCTAATAGAACACTACCTGGTCTAACAGAACACTACCTGGTCTAATAGAACACTACCTGGTCTAACAGAACACTACCTGGTCTAATAGAACACTACCTGGTCTAACAGAACACTACCAGGTCTAACAGAACACTACCTGGTCTAACAGAACACTACCTGGTCTAACAGAACACTACCTGGTCTAATAGAACACTACCTGGTCTAACAGAACACTATCTGGTCTAACAGAACACTACCTGGTCTAACAGAACACTACCTGGTCTAATAGAACACTACCTGGTCTAATAGAACACTACCTGGTCTAATAGAACACTACCTGGTCTAACAGAACATTACCTGGTCTAACAGAACATTACCTGGTCTAACAGAACATTACCTGGTCTAACAGAACACTACCTGGTCTAATAGAACACTACCTGGTCTAATAGAACACTACCTGGTCTAACAGAACACTACCTGGTCTAACAGAACACTACCTGGTCTAACAGAACACTACCTGGTCTAACAGAACACTACCTGGTCTAATAGAACACCACCTGGTCTAATAGAACACTACCTGGTCTAATAGAACACTACCTGGTCTAACAGAACACTACCTGGTCTAATAGAACACTACCTGGTCTAATAGAACACTACCTGGTCTAACAGAACACTACCTGGTCTAATAGAACACTACCTGGTCTAACAGAACACTACCTGGTCTAACAGAACACTACCTGGTCTAATAGAACACTACCTGGTCTAACAGAACACTACCTGGTCTAACAGAACACTACCTGGTCTAACAGAACACTACCTGGTCTAACAGAACACTACCTGGTCTAACAGAACACTACCTGGTCTAATAGAACACTACCTGGTCTAACAGAACACTACCTGGTCTAATAGAACACTACCTGGTCTAATAGAACACTACCTGGTCTAATAGAACACTACCTGGTCTAACAGAACACTACCTGGTCTAATAGAACACTACCTGGTCTAATAGAACACTACCTGGTCTAACAGAACACTACCTGGTCTAATAGAACACTACCTGGTCTAACAGAACACTACCTGGTCTAATAGAACACTACCTGGTCTAACAGAACACTACCAGGTCTAACAGAACACTACCTGGTCTAACAGAACACTACCTGGTCTAACAGAACACTACCTGGTCTAATAGAACACTACCTGGTCTAACAGAACACTATCTGGTCTAACAGAACACTACCTGGTCTAACAGAACACTACCTGGTCTAATAGAACACTACCTGGT
>NC_092096.1:8212291-8224791 GCF_045679555.1 Salvelinus alpinus | reverse complement strand
CTCTGTCTCTCTGTCTCTCTCTCTCTCTGTCTCTCTCTCTCTGTCTCTCTCTCTCTCTCTCTCTCTAAGTTCGTCTCTCTCTCTCTGTCTCTCTCTCTCTCTCTCTCACTTCCTCTCACTTCCTCTCCCGTCTTTCTCTCTCTCCCTTCCTGGAATGCACCAGACGTAGTTTGTGCCAGAGCCAACCTGTTTCCTCCCTCCCTCCCTCCCTCCCTCCCTCCCTCCCTCCCTCCCAGAGGAGTAGCAGGAAGATAAGCAGGTATGTCAGACAGGCAGTTACATCTTGTTCCAGTCTTTGAGCTCATCCGAACACTAACAGCTTCACTGTAATCAGTCCACTTTGGGCCCTGGTCAAAAGTACACTCTTAGAAAAAAGGGTTCTTCCACTGTCCCCCACGTGAGAACCCTTTTTGGTTCCACGTAGAACCCTCTGGGGAAAGGTTTCTACATGGAACCCGACAGAGTGCTACCTAAAAGGGTTCTACAAAGGCTTCTCCTATGGGGACAGGAGAACCCTTTAAGGTTGTATAAACTGTAGCCCCTTATGGTTTTGGCTAAGAGCGTAGTGTATATGTTGCCAATTGGGACTTAACACTACTGTGGTATAAACAGAGCAGGATGAACTATATTCTATTAGAAACTGGGTGGTTCGAGCCTTGAATGCAGACTGGCTGACCGTATACCACGGGGTATGACAAAACATGTATTTTTACTGCTCTAATTACGTTAGTAACCCGTTTATAATAGCAATAAGGCACCTCAGGGGTTTGTGGTAGACGCGATGCGTCGTGCCCTAAGAACAGCCCTTAGCCGTGGTAAATTGGCCGTATACCACACACCCTCGTGCGTTATTGGATAATTAGCCCTATCACCCTCTGACGTCATGCTGTACATCACCACACAACTAACCATTACTTCCTGATAGAACACTGGGGGACTGATAGATAGGTGTTGTCATGGAGTTAGGCCGCTTCTGGCACAGGTTGCCTGGACACCGAGCTCACAGGTAGCCTGGACACCGAGCTCACAGGTAGCCTGGACACCGAGCTCACAGGTAGCCTGGACACCGAGCTCACAGGTAGCCTGGACACCGAGCTCACAGGTAGCCTGGACACCGAGCTCAAAGGTAGCCTGGACACCGAGCTCACAGGTAGCCTGGACACCAAGCTCTGGACACCGAGCTCACAGGTAGCCTGGACACCGAGCTCACAGGTAGCCTGGACACCGAGCTCACAGGTAGCCTGGACACCGAGCTCACAGGTAGCCTGGACACCGAGCTCACAGGTAGCCTGGACACCGAGCTCACAGGTAGCCTGGACACCAAACTCACAGGTAGCCTGGACACCAAGCTCTGGACACCGAGCTCACAGGTAGCCTGGACACCGAGCTCACAGGTAGCCTGGACACCGAGCTCACAGGTAGCCTGGACACCGAGCTCACAGGTAGCCTGGACACCGAGCTCACAGGTAGCCTGGACACCAAACTCACAGGTAGCCTGGACACCAAGCTCTGGACACCGAGCTCACAGGTAGCCTGGACACCAAGCTCACAGGTAGCCTGGACACCAAGCTCACAGGTAGCCTGGACAACAAGCTCACAGGTAGCCTGGACTCCAAGCTCACAAATAGCCTGGACACCAAGCTTACAGGTAGCCTGGTTTCCAAGCTCACAGGTAGCCCGGACACCAAGCTCACAGGTAGCCTGGACACCAAGCTCACAGGTAGCCTGGACACCATGCTCACAGGTAACCTGGACAACAAGCTCACAGGTAGCCTGGACACCATGCTCACAGGTAGCCTGGACAACAAGCTCACAGGTAGCCTAGACACCATGCTCACAGGTAGCCTGGACACCAAGCTCACAGGTAAGCTAACAGCTAAGCTAATAGGTAGCCTACATGGCACCAATCCTGATCAAGATCCAAAGGTAGGTGTGAGGGAGCAGCTGCAAGTCCGGGCAGATTCTGAGTGGTGCGTGCCAGGGCAGATTCTGAGTGGTGCGTGCCAGGGCAGATTCTGAGTGGTGCGTGCCAGGGCAGATTCTGAGTGGTGCGTGCCAGGGCAGATTCTGAGCGGTGCGTGCCAGGGTAGATTCTGAGTGGTGCGTGCCAGGGCAGATTCTGAGTGGTGCGTGCCAGGGCAGATTCTGAGTGGTGCGTGCCAGGGCAGAACGAAGGACGAAGCCAAGTTAGAGCAGAACAATCCCACACTCTGACTGACTGAGAACCTGGCAGGCTGTGCCAGTTTAAACCACCAGCTTGTACCAAGAGGAGGATTTAACTTAATAAAGACATACCTACTGTAAGCCCACCTAGGCTCTCTCTCTCTGCCTCTCTCTCTCTCTCTCTGCCTCTCTCTCTCTGCTTCTCTTTCTCTCTCTGCCTCTCTTTCTCTCTCTGCCTCTCTTTCTCTCTCTGCCTCTCTCTCTCTCTGCCTCTCTCTCTCTCTCTCTCTCTCTGCCTCTCTTTCTCTCTCTTTCTGCCTCTCTTTCTCTCTCTCTCTGCCTCTCTCTCTCTCTCTCTGCCTCTCTCTCTCTCTCTGCCTCTCTCTCTCTCTCTGACACATCCAGGAGACTGGCTGGCTGCCCCATAGAACTAGGATGAGTAGAACAGGCTGGACATCCCCATTCAGATCAGTAGAACAGGCTGGACATCCCCATTCAGGTCAGTAGAACCGGCTGGACATCCCCATTCAGATCAGTAGAACCGGCTGTACATCCCCATTCAGATCAGTAGAACAGGCTGGACATCCCCATTCAGGTCAGTAGAACAGGCTGGACGTCCCCATTCAGGTCAGTAGAACAGGCTGGACATCCCCATTCAGGCCAGTAGAACAGGCATTTTACATACACTTCCATCACAGGCGGCTGGTGGCACCTTATTTTGGGGGAGGACGGGCTCATTGTAATGGCTTAATGGTTTCCATGTGATTCCATTCACTCCCTTCCAGCTATTATTATGAGCTGTCCTCCCCTCTGCAGCCTCCTGTGACTTCCTTTCCTTTCGTTTTCTCTCTCTCTCTCCCCCCCTCTCCCCTCTCCCCCCCTCCTCTCCCCTCCCCCCTCCTCTCCCTCCTCCCCCCTCTCTCCTCCCCCCCTCTCCTCCCCCCTCTCTTTCTGAACTGTTATTGTTTACAGCTCTTAGGAGACCCAATTTTGTGGAAGTAACAAGAAAATAAATCTGGCTGGCGGGTTGGATGTCTGGGAGGGGGGCGTTGTCCATCGTTAAACTTGACCCGGCTGTCTACTTCCCTACATCCAGCTAGGTGGTTACGGGGCAGCTGGCTACTTCCCTACATCCAGCTAGGTGGTTACGGGGCAGCTGGGTTCACAGGACTGAACAGAAGAACAATTCAACCTTATCTGGCAACATACACATCAGGATCTGGCAACACCTCAGGAGTCACTCACTCACTCAGTCACTCACTCACTCACTCCTGTTCTGTTATAGAGGATATTCTTATTACACACACACACACACACACACACACACACACACACACACACACACACACACACACACACACACACACACACACACACACACACACACACACACACACACACACACACACACACACACACACACACACACACACACTTCTTTGTTGTCTGGGTGTCTAGAGGACTGACGCTAACTCTCCCATATGGAGGCTATGTGCGAGTTATCATCACTTTTGCTTCCAACGCTTTTATTTTGAGAAAAGAAAATCTAGTTCACTAGAAGTTGTGTTAATGTTTTAGTTGTGTTTGTTGTTGTAGAGGAGAGGATCTTTGCAACTCTAGTGAGATAAATAAATAAATACTATTTGTTTACAACACACGGTAAGTGAAACGTTCTGGTAACTAGATAGTGTTATCCTATCAAAATCAAATCAAATTGTATTAGTCACATATTCAGCAGATGTTATTGGTCCAATCAAATATTCAACAGATGTTATTGGTCCATACACATATTCAGCAGATGTTATTGGTCCAATCAAATATTCAGCAGATGTTATTGGTCCAATCAAATATTCAGCAGATGTTATTGGTCCATACACATATTCAGCAGATGTTATTGGTCCATACACATATTCAGCAGATGTTATTGTGTGTGTTGTGAAATGCTTGTGTTCCTAACTCCTACAGTGCAGTAATATCTAACGATAGACACAAATCTTAAAGTAAAAGAAGGGAATTGAGGAAAAAAAGGAATATTACCACGAACAATGTCAGAGTCCAGAGTATATAGTATATAGACTAGTAACAGGGACTATAGTTCAGGGTACTGGGGGAGACTAGTAACAGGGACTATAGTTCAGGGTACTGGGTGGAGGCTAGTAACAGTGACTATAGTTCAGGGTACTGGGGGAGACTAGTAACAGGGACTATAGTTCAGGGTACTGGGGGGAGACTAGAAACAGGGACTATAGTTCAGGGTACTGGGGGGAGACTAGTAACAGGGACTATAGTTCAGGGTACTGGGGGGAGACTAGTAACAGTGACTATAGTTCAGGGTACTGGGGGGAGACTAGTAACAGTGACTATAGTTCAGGGTACTGGGGGAGACTACTAACAGGGACTATAGTTCAGGGTACTGGGTGGAGGCTAGTAACAGTGACTATAGTTCAGGGTACTGGGGGAGACTAGTAACAGTGACTATAGTTCAGGGTACTGGGTGGAGACTAGTAACAGTGACTATAGTTCAGGGTACTGGGGGGAGACTAGTAACAGTGACTATAGTTCAGGGTACTGGGGGGAGGCTAGTAACAGTGACTATAGTTCAGGGTACTGGGGGGAGGCTAGTAACAGTGACTATAGTTCAGGGTACTGGGGGGAGACTAGTAACAGTGACTATAGTTCAGGGTACTGGGGGGAGACTAGAAACAGGGACTATAGTTCAGGGTACTGGGGGGAGACTAGTAACAGTGACTATAGTTCAGGGTACTGGGTGGAGACTAGTAACAGTGACTATAGTTCAGGGTACTGGGGGGAGACTAGTAACAGTGACTATAGTTCAGGGTACTGGGGGGAGACTAGTAACAGGGACTATAGTTCAGGGTACTGGGGGGAGACTAGTAACAGTGACTATAGTTCAGGGTACTGGGTGGAGACTAGTAACAGTGACTATAGTTCAGGGTACTGGGGGGAGACTAGTAACAGTGACTATAGTTCAGGGTACTGGGGGGAGGCTAGTAACAGTGACATTAGTTCAGGGTACTGAGGGGAGACTAGTAACAGTGACTATAGTTCAGGGTACTGGGGGGAGACTAGAAACAGGGACTATAGTTCAGGGTACTGGGGGGAGACTAGAAACAGGGACTATAGTTCAGGGTACTGGGGGGAGACTAGTAACAGTGACTATAGTTCAGGGTACTGGGGGGAGACTAGTAACAGTGACTATAGTTCAGGGTACTGGGTGGAGACTAGTAACAGTGACTATAGTTCAGGGTACTGGGGGGAGACTAGTAACAGTGACTATAGTTCAGGGTACTGGGGGGAGACTAGTAACAGTGACTATAGTTCAGGGTACTGGGTGGAGGCTAGTAACAGTGACTATAGTTCAGGGTACTGGGGGGAGACTAGTAACAGTGACTATAGTTCAGGGTACTGGGGGGAGACTAGTAACAGTGACTATAGTTCAGGGTACTGGGTGGAGACTAGTAACAGTGACTATAGTTCAGGGTACTGGGGGGAGGCTAGTAACAGTGACTATAGTTCAGGGTACTGGGTGGAGACTAGTAACAGTGACTATAGTTCAGGGTACTGGGTGGAGACTAGTAACAGTGACTATAGTTCAGGGTACTGGGTGGAGGCTAGTAACAGTGACTATAGTTCAGGGTACTGGGGGGAGGCTAGTAACAGTGACTATAGTTCAGGGTACTGGGTGGAGGCTAGTAACAGTGACTATAGTTCAGGGTACTGGGGGAGACTAGTAACAGTGACTATAGTTCAGGGTACTGGGGGGAGGCTAGTAACAGTGACATTAGTTCAGGGTACTGGGGGGAGACTAGTAACAGTGACTATAGTTCAGGGTACTGGGTGGAGGCTAGTAACAGTGACATTAGTTCAGGGTACTGGGTGGAGGCTAGTAACAGTGACTATAGTTCAGGGTACTGGGTGGAGGCTAGTAACAGTGACTATAGTCCAGGGTACTGGGTGGAGGCTAGTAACAGTGACATTAGTTCAGGGTACTGGGTGGAGGCTAGTAACAGTGACTATAGTTCAGGGTACTGGGGGGAGGCTAGTAACAGTGACTATAGTTCAGGGTACTGGGGGGAGACTAGTAACAGTGACTATAGTTCAGGGTACTGGGGGGAGACTAGTAACAGTGACTATAGTTCAGGGTACTGGGGGGAGGCTAGTAACAGTGACTATAGTTCAGGGTACTGGGGGGAGACTAGTAACAGTGACTATAGTTCAGGGTACTGGGGGGAGACTAGTAACAGTGACTATAGTTCAGGGTACTGGGGGGAGGCTAGTAACAGTGACTATAGTTCAGGGTACTGGGGGGAGACTAGTAACAGTGACTATAGTTCAGGGTACTGGGGGAGACTAGTAACAGTGACTATAGTTCAGGGTACTGGGGGGAGACTAGTAACAGTGACTATAGTTCAGGGTACTGGGGGGAGGCTAGTAACAGGGACTATAGTTCAGGGTACTGGGGGGAGGCCGGCTAGTGACGTCTATTTAACAGTCTGATGTCCGTGAGATCGCAGTTTACCTCAGAGACAAACTTCAGACAGACTCCCTCAAAACTTCAACGAACAAATAAACCCCTCCAAAAACAATGTAACACAGTTGAATACTATACCACCAATCACTTTGCAGAGAGACGGACAGAGAAAACCCTTTTACCAAGACCTCCCTCCCCCCCCCAGACCCAACAGAAGAGCTGAACTGCGCCACCCAGCAACATCCCCTCCCCCACCCTTCCCCCATGTCTCTCCCACCCACCCACCCTGTTCACTACTCTTCCCTCCCCCCTCCTCCCCTCCCTCCCCTCTACCAAACAGAGCGATGAATGCCACCTATCAGGGCTAAACCCAGCGATTAGGGGGAATCTACCGAAGGGCTCATTTTAGAGGAGAGAAATGCCTGCCGGGGCCAGGAATGTGGAAAATGCCTGGCTGGACAAGCACACTTTTGTTAGCAGGTTTTTTTTTGGGGGGGGGGGAGGGGGGGGGTTCTAGAAGGGAAGAAAGGGGGCAGACAAATTGCATATGCTCTGTTTAGGACCCCTCTCTGCTGTTTGAAGTGAAATCAGTTCCCAGACTCTCTTCTCAAAGGGGAGGGAGGAGAGGAGGAGGAGTGGGAGGGAGGGAGGAGGAAGAGGAGGCGGAGAGGAGGAGTGGGAGGAGGAGGAGGAAGAGGAGGTGGAGAGGGAGGGAGGAGGAAGAGGAGGTGGAGAGGAGGAGAGAGGAGGAGGAGGAGAGGAGGAGGAGGAAGAGGAGGTGGAGAGGAGGAGAGGAGGAAGAGGAGGAGAGGGAGGAGGAGGAGGTGGAGAGGAGGAGTGGGAGGGAGGAGGAAGAGGAGGTGGAGAGGAGGAGAGGAGGAAGAGGAGGAGAGGAGGAGGAGAGGGAGGAGGAGGAGTTGGAGGGAGGAGGAGGAAGAGGAGGTGGAGAGGAGGAGAGGATGAAGAGGAGGAGAGGAGGAGGAGGAGAGGGAGGAGGAGGAGTGGAGGAGGAGGAGGAGAGGAGTGGGAGGGAGGAGGAAGAGGAGGTGGAGAGGAGGAGGAGGAGGTGGAGAGGAGAAGAGGAGGAGGAGGAGGAGAGGGGGAGGAGGAGAGGGAGGAGGAGGAGAGGGGGAGGAGGAGAGGGAGGAGGAGGAGTGGGAGGGAGGAGGAAGAGGAGGTGGAGAGGAGGAGAGGAGGAGAGGGAGGAGGAGGAGTGGGAGGGAGGAGGAAGAAGAGGTGGAGAGGAGGAGAGGAGGAGAGGAGGAGGAGAGGAGGAGGAGACTAGTGCTATAATTCAGGGTTTTGGTTTAGTTGAATTTTGTCCATGCTACATGTTTCCAGTTGTTCTTGTGTTTAAGTTATAAATATAAATATATATATGTTCTCTCTCATTGTGAACTGAACTGTTAGAAGTGCAGCACGTCCACTGATATGAGTTGGAGAGTCAGAAAACCTTTACAGTCCTCACTCTCTCTCTCTCTCTCTCTCTCTCTCTCTCTCTCTCTCTCTCTCTCTCTCTCTCTCTCTCTCTCTCTCTCTCTCTCTCTCTCTCTCTCTCTCTCTCTCTCTCTCTCTCTCTCTCTCTCTCTCTCTCTCTCTCTCTCTCTCTCTCTCTCTCTCTCTCTCTCTCTCTCTCTCTCTCTCTCTCTCTCTCTCTCTCTCTCTCTCATTCTCTCTCTCTCTCTCTCTCCTCTCTCTCTGCTCTCTCTCTCTCTCTCATTTTCTGTCTCTCTCTCTCCTTTTCTCTCTCATTTTCTGTCTCTCTCTCTTGCTCTCTCCCTCTCTCCTTCTCTCTCTCTCTCTCTCTCCCTCTCCTTCTCTCTCTCTCTCTCTCTCCTTCTCTCTCTCTCCCTCTCCCTCTCCAAAGGTCTGTTTTGTGTACCTTTTACTGAATAGAACACGCGACTGATGAAATGCAAGACAGTCTTCAAATGTTTACTCACCATTTCAGTCGGAGTTAATCTATGTTTCAATGCACACTACTCTTGTTAATAACGTGGGGTGCTGTCTGTTGATACCATTCGATGCAGACGTAACCGTGGTTCTCTGAAAGGCCTCAGCGTTGAATGAGAAGTAGGACGATGCCTTCAGGCTACAGATGCTGTTCCACACACACACACACACACACACACACACACACACACACACACACACACACACACACACACACACACACACACACACACACACACACACACACACACACACACACACACACACACACACACACACACACACACACACACACACACACACACACACGGTGTATCAGCGTAGAGCAGATGGTATGTATTAACCTGTCTCTCCATGTACGGCTGGAATAGAACAGCTCACTTCCTGTCCTGTAATGGCAGCAGCAACTCTAACCACGTCTACTGGAGGAATTGGAAAGAGCTCCATCGTGGAAGAAGAGAAGAGGGATTCTTCCTCGGCAATGAGACGCTACGAAGCTCGACGCCCCCGAGGGTAGTTATCTCTGTCGTACTCAGTGTTGTGGTCGTAACCAGTAACTCCAACAGGAGAATTCTCCAACATGACGGCTATGTGGTTCTGGACTATAATGCTACCTTGCTAAATGGCCTAACTTGGTATTTTGGTCTCTTTCAGAAGACTCTGTTTTGTTTGCAGATAGACAGAGAGACAGGCAGACAGAGAGACAGACAGACACAGACAGAGAGACAGGCAGACAGAGACAGAGAGACAGGCAGACAGAGAGACAGACAGACAGAGACAGAGAGACAGACAGAGAGACAGGCAGACAGACACAGACACACACTGTTTATGTTATGCACAGTTGAAGTTAGAAGTTTACAGACACCTTAGCCAAATACATTTAAACTCAGTTTTTCACAATTCCTGACATTTAATCCTAGTAAAAATAGCCCTGTCTTAGGTCAGTTAAGAATGTAAAATGTCAGAATAATAGTAGAGAGTGATTTATTTCAGCTTTTATTTCTTTCATCACATTCCCAGTGGGTCAGAAGTTAACATACACTGTATGTAAACTTCTGACTTCAAATGTATGTTTGTATATTATTGTACTGCTCTAGGGATGTAGTTATTGTTTGGATAACCTTATTTACTATTATGTATTTCATTTACTTTTTATTTTGTATTTTTTCACTCTTTATGTGATGCAGAGAACACCGGAAGAATAATTATCATTGAATTACCACAGTGAATTATAGTAATGTTTGTTTATGTGTCATTTGATCTCATAAGGGATGGGTTGCCAATTGGCGATTTGACACAAAAATAACATTTAATTAATTCATTCACACACAAACACTTGTACACTCCCGTCCCTGAACTAACAGAAATGTATTGCATGTAAACCTGATCTTTCCATTCATCGCACCCTGTGGTCAATCAACAGGCCTCATGTCAGTGTGTGTGTCCATCCCCTTAATGTCCTCAGCGAGAGGGTGTGAAATCAAATACAAACTTCCCAATGTGTTTCTACCAGACCCTGTCTGTCTACCGCAGAAACCCTCCAAGAGAACTTCCAATGACCCTGTCTGTCTACCGCAGAAACCCTCCAAGAGAACTTCCAATGACCCTGTCTGTCTACCGCAGAAACCCTCCAAGAGAACTTCCAATGACCCTGTCTGTCTACCGCAGAAACCCTCCAAGAGAACTTCCAATGACCCTGTCTGTCTACCGCAGAAACCCTCCAAGAGAACTTCCAATGACCCTGTCTGTCTACCGCAGAAACCCTCCAAGAGAACTTCCAATGACCCTGTCTGTCTACCGCAGAAACTCTCCAAGAGAACTTCCAATGACCCTGTCTGTCTACCGCAGAAACCCTCCAAGAGAACTTCCAGAAACTATTGGGACGCAACCCAAAACCTTTGGAACCAACCCAAAACTATTGGGACACAACCGAAAACTACTGAGACGCAACCCAAAACTATTGAGACGCAACCCAAAACTATTGGGACGCAACCCAAAACTATTGAGACGCAACCCAAAACTATTGAGACGCAACCCAAAACTATTGGAACGCAACCCAAAACTATTGGGACGCAACCCAAAACTATTGAGACGCAACCCAAAACTATTGGAACGCAACCCAAAACTATTGGGACGCAACCCAAAACTATAGGAACGCAACCCAAAACTACTGAGACGTCTTTAATGAGTAGGGTAATTCCTGGTGGTTGTTGGGGGATGTAGTCCTTTCCCACTTTGACTGTAAACAGTGTAGTTTAGTGTGTATGTTCCTGTGAAAAGACAGTCTGTGCAGGGCTTCTTCGTTTTCTCCATCCGCAAGGAACAAAACACAACCTGGTCTTTCTAAGCAAATTACACACATGCATGTTTCAGTGGAAATGTCTGTCTGTCTGTCTGTCTGTCTGTCTGTCTGTCTGTCTGTCTGTCTGTCTGTCTGTCTGTCTGTCTGTCTGTCTGTCTGTCTGTCTGTCTGTCTGTCTGTCTGTCTGTCTGTCTGTCTGTCTGTCTGTCTGTCTGTCTGTCTGTCTGTCTGTCTGTCTGTCTGTCTGTCTGTGTGTTTGACCGGTGGAACTACAGAGAGAGAGACAGGATGAAGGCGTAGAGTTGTAGGGAGGCCTGACCATCAATAACCCTCCTCCTCTTTCTACCTCCCTGCTCTGCACCAGGGGACTGAAAGAAAATGGAGTTCCTTGTTATTAGAATCATCTCTCTCTCTCTATATCTTAATGCTACAACATACAATGACATTCTAGACGATTCTGTGCTTTCCAACTTTGTGGCAACAGTTTGGGGAAGGCCCTTTCCTGTACAGGATGATAATGCCCCCGTGCACAAAGCGAGGTCCATATAGAAATGGTTTTGTGTCGAGATCGTTGTGGAAGAACTTGACTGGCCTGCACCGAGCCCTGACCTCAACCCCATCAAACACCTTTGGGATGAATTGGAACGTCGACTACGAGCCAGGCCTAACCGCCCAACATCAGTGCCCGACCTCACTAATGCTCTTGTGGCTGAATGCAGCAATGTTCCAACATCTAGTGAAACGCCTTCCCAGAGAGTGGAGGCTGTTATAGCAGCAATGTTCCAACATCTAGTGGAAAGCCTTCCCTGAAGAGTGGAGGCTGTTATAGCAGCAATGTTCCAACATCTAATGGAAAGCCTTCCCAGAAGAGTGGAGGCTGTTATAGCAGCAATGTTCCAACATCTAGTGGAAAGCCTTCCCAGAACAGTGGAGGCTGTTATAGCTGCAATGTTCCAACATCTAGTGGAAAGCCTTCCCAGAAGAGTGGAGGTTGTTACAGCAGCAATGATCCAACATCTAGTGGAAAGCCTTCCCAGAAGAGTGGAGGCTGTTATAGCAGCAATGTTCCAACATCTAGTGGAAAGCCTTCCCAGAAGAGTGGAGGCTGTTATAGCAGCAATGTTCCAACATCTAGTGGAAAGCCTTCCCAGAAGAGTGGAGGCTGTTATAACAGCAATGTTCCAACATCTAGTGGAAAGCCTTCCCAGAAGAGTGGAGGCTGTTATAGCAGCAATGTTCCAACATCTAGTGGAAAGCCTTCCCAGAAGAGTGGAGGCTGTTATAGCAGCAATGTTCCAACATCTAGTGGAAAGCCTTCCCAGAAGAGTGGAGGCTGTTATAACAGCAATGTTCCAACATCTAGTGGAAAGCCTTCCCAGAAGAGTGGAGGCTGTTATAGCAGCAAAAAGGGAGGACCAACTCCATATTAATGCACAACATTTTGGAATGAGATTATTGGACGAGCAGGTGACCACATACTTTATGTCACGTAGTGTACGTAAACGAATGTCAGAGTGTAGGTCTATGTGACCGTCGACAAGATCCAGTCTTCCTGCCAGTGCTCTGTGTTCCCCATGTAGCTGACCTGGT
>NC_092096.1:8157291-8209791 GCF_045679555.1 Salvelinus alpinus | reverse complement strand
GGTTCCTTCCCTATGCCCCAGCCGGCTCTTCAGGCTTTCATGCCTCAGCCCGTACATCGGGGTGTCAAGACTCGGTTGGCGGGTCAAGCGTCTGTTGCCGAGTCTACCGAGGATGCCTCAGCTAGCTCGTCAGGCTTCCATGCCTTAGCTAGCTCGTCAGGCTTCCATGCCTCAGCTAGCTCGTCAGGCTTCCATGCCTTAGCTAGCTCGTCAGGCTTCCATGCCTTAGCTAGCTCGTCAGGCTTCCATGCCTTAGCTAGCGCGTCAGGTTTTCAAGACTCGGTACGCTCGCCAGGCTCCGGCCCTTCAGGCTGCACGTAAGGTTCCTGTGCCTCTACGGAGGCGACCGGTCCGCTACTGATCCCCGGGAACGTCCCCCTGGTCGGCGTCCTGCGGCTGGAGCCGCGCGTCGGAGAGGGGGTGCTGTTATGTCTGCTCCTTCATCGGCGCGCTCTAGGTCGCCGGGCTCCCGTGCCCCAGCCAGGCTCGACAGGTTCCCGCGCTTCGGTAAGGGTGGCCGGTCCGCTCCTGATCCCCGGGATCGTCCCTGTTGTCAGCGTCCCAGCCGCGCGTCAGGGAGGGGGTACTGTCACGTATTCTCCCATCTCTGGCCTCTAGGTCACCAGACTGCTGATTATTACGCACACCTGTCACCATCGTCACACGCACCAGCGTGTCATCAGACTCACCTGGACTCCATCACATCCTTGATTTCCTTCCCTATATATGTACCTCCCTGTGGTTCCTTCCCTATTTATGTCCCTCCCTTTGGTTCCTTCCCTATTTATGTCCCTCCCTGTGGTTCCTTCCCTATTTATGTCCCTCCCTTTGGTTCCTTCCCTATTTATGTCCCTCCCTTTGGTTCCTTCCCTATTTATGTCACTCCCTTTGGTTACTTCCCTATATATGTCACTCCCTTTGGTTCCTTCCCTATATATGTCACTCCCTTTGGTTCCTTCCCTATATATGTCACTCCCTTTGGTTCCTTCCCTATCTATGTCACTCCCTTTGGTTCCTTCCCTATATATGTCACTCCCTTTGGTTCCTTCCCTATATATGTCACTCCCTTTGGTTCCTTCCCTATATATGTCACTCCCTTTGGTTCCTTCCCTATATATGTCACTCCCTTTGGTGCCTTCTCTATATATGTCACTCCCTTTGGTTCCTTCCCTATATATGTCACTCCCTTTGGTTCCTTCCCTATTTATGTCACTCCCTTTGGTTACTTCCCTATATATGTCCCTCCCTGTGGTTCCTTCCCTATTTATGTCCCTCCCTTTGGTTCCTTCCCTATTTATGTCCCTCCCTGTGGTTCCTTCCCTATTTATGTCCCTCCCTTTGGTTCCTTCCCTATTTATGTCCCTCCCTTTGGTTCCTTCCCTATTTATGTCACTCCCTTTGGTTACTTCCCTATATATGTCACTCCCTTTGGTTCCTTCCCTATATATGTCACTCCCTTTGGTTCCTTCCCTATATATGTCACTCCCTTTGGTTCCTTCCCTATATATGTCACTCCCTTTGGTTCCTTCCCTATCTATGTCACTCCCTTTGGTTCCTTCCCTATCTATGTCACTCCCTTTGGTTCCTTCCCTATATATGTCACTCCCTTTGGTTCCTTCCCTATATATGTCACTCCCTTTGGTTCCTTCCCTATATATGTCACTCCCTTTGGTTCCTTCCCTATATATGTCACTCCCTTTGGTTCCTTCTCTATATATGTCACTCCCTTTGGTTCCTTCCCTATATATGTCACTCCCTTTGGTTCCTTCCCTATTTATGTCACTCCCTTTGGTTACTTCCCTATATATGTCCCTCCCTTTGGTTCCTTCCCTATATATGTCACTCCCTTTGGTTCCTTCCCTATTTATGTCACTCCCTTTGGTTCCTTCCCTTTATATGTCACTCCCTTTGGTTCCTTCTCTATATATGTCCCTCCCTTTGGTTCCTTCCCTATATATGTCACTCCCTTTGGTTCCTTCCCTATATATGTCACTCCCTTTGGTTCCTTCCCTATATATGTCCCTCCATTTGGTTCCTTCCCTATATATGTCACTCCCTTTGGTTCCTTCCCTATATATGTCCCTCCCTGTGGTTCCTTCCCTATTTATGTCCCTCCCTGTGGTTCCTTCCCTATATATGTCCCTCCCTGTGGTTCCTTCCCTATTTATGTCACTCCCTTTGGTTCCTTCCCTATATATGTCATTCCCTTTGGTTCCTTCCCTATATATGTCACTCCCCGTGGTTCCTTCCCCAGGTGTTATTGTTTCTGTTTCAGTTTCATGTCTGTGCGTTGTTCGGGTTTCTTGTTTTGTATTATGTTTCGTTCATTTACTAAATGATTCACTCCCTGAACTTGCTTCCTGACTCCCAGACGTTACAGAATACCGCCTCACCTAAGGGAAGCATCAGGGATTGTTTTTTGTTTTTTGTGTTGGAGGTGTCGTCGGGTCTGGGTTCCGCTGCCGGGGCAACCGAGGATGCCCCAGCCGGCTCTTCAGGCTTTCATGCCTCAGCCCGTACATCGGGGTGTCAAGACTCGGTTGGCGGGTCAAGCGTCTGTTGCCGAGTCTACCGAGGATGCCTCAGCTAGCTCGTCAGGCTTCCATGCCTTAGCTAGCTCGTCAGGCTTCCATGCCTTAGCTAGCTCGTCAGGCTTCCATGCCTTAGCTAGCTCGTCAGGCTTCCATGCCTCAGCTAGCTCGTCAGGCTTCCATGCCTTAGCTAGCTCATCAGGCTTCCATGCCTTAGCTAGCTCGTCAGGCTTCCATGCCTTAGCTAGCTCGTCAGGCTTCCATGCCTTAGCTAGCTCGTCAGGCTTCCATGCCTCAGCTAGCTCGTCAGGCTTCCATGCCTTAGCTAGCTCGTCAAGCTTCCATGCCTTAGCTAGCGCGTCAGGCTTCCATGCCTCAACTAGCTCGTCAGGCTTCCATGCCTTAGCTAGCTCGTCAGGCTTCCATGCCTCAGCTAGCTCGTCAGGCTTCCATGCCTTAGCTAGCGCGTCAGGTTTTCAAGACTCGGTACGCTCGCCAGGCTCCGGGCCTTCAGGCTGCACGTAAGGTTCCTGTGCCTCTACGGAGGCGACCGGTCCGCTACTGATCCCCGGGAACGTCCCTCTGGTCGGCGTCCTGCGGCTGGAGCCGCGCGTCGGAGAGGGGGTGCTGTTATGTCTGCTCCTTCATCGGCGCGCTCTAGGTCGCCGGGCTCCCGTGCCCCAGCCAGGCTCGACAGGTTCCCGCGCTTCGGTAAAGGTGGCCGGTCCGCTCCTGATCCCCGGGATCGTCCCTGTTGTCAGCGTCCCAGCCGCGCGTCAGGGAGGGGGTACTGTCACGTATTCTCCCATCTCTGGCCTCTAGGTCACCAGACTGCTGATTATTACGCACACCTGTCACCATCGTCACACGCACCAGCGTGTCATCAGACTCACCTGGACTCCATCACATCCTTGATTTCCTTCCCTATATATGTACCTCCCTGTGGTTCCTTCCCTATTTATGTCCCTCCCTTTGGTTCCTTCCCTATTTATGTCCCTCCCTGTGGTTCCTTCCCTATTTATGTCCCTCCCTTTGGTTCCTTCCCTATTTATGTCCCTCCCTTTGGTTCCTTCCCTATATATGTCCCTCCCTTTGGTTCCTTCCCTATATATGTCCCTCCCTTTGGTTCCTTCCCTATTTATGTCCCTCCCTTTGGTTCCTTCCCTATATATGTCCCTCCCTGTGGTTCCTTCCCTATTTATGTCCCTCCCTGTGGTTCCTTCCCTATATATGTCCCTCCCTGTGGTTCCTTCCCTATATATGTCACTCCCTTTGGTTCCTTCCCTATTTATGTCCCTCCCTTTGGTTCCTTCCCTATATATGTCCCTCCCTTTGGTGCCTTCCCTATTTATGTCCCTCCCTTTGGTTCCTTCCCTATTTATGTCCCTCCCTTTGGTTCCTTCCCTATTTATGTCCCTCCCTGTGGTTCCTTCCCTATTTATGTCCCTCTCTGTGGTTCCTTCCCTATTTATGTCCCTCCCTTTGGTTCCTTCCCTATTTATGTCCCTCCCTTTGGTTCCTTCCCTATTTATGTCCCTCCCTTTGGTTCCTTCCCTATTTATGTCCCTCCCTGTGGTTCCTTCCCTATTTATGTCCCTCTCTGTGGTTCCTTCCCTATTTATGTCCCTCCCTGTGGTTCCTTCCCTATATATGTCCCTCTCTGTGGTTCCTTCCCTATATATGTCCCTCCCTGTGGTTCCTTCCCTATTTATGTCCCTCTCTGTGGTTCCTTCCCTATATATGTCCCTCCCTGTGGTTCCTTCCCTATTTATGTCCCGCCCTTTGGTTCCTTCCCTATTTATGTCCCTCTCTGTGGTTCCTTCCCTATTTATGTCCCTCCCTTTGGTTCCTTCCCTATACATGTCCCTCCCTTTGGTTCCTTCCCTATTTATGTCCCTCCCTTTGGTTCCTTCCCTATTTATGTCCCTCCCTGTGGTTCCTTCCACAGGCGTTGTTGTTTCTATATCAGTTTCATGTCGGTGCGTTGTTCGGATTTCTTGTCTTGTTCATGTTTGTTTATTTATTAAATGTATTCACTTCCTGAACTTGCTTCCCGACTCTCAGCGTACATCGTTACAGTTCTCCCTGCCGCATGAAAACATGTGTAGAATTGTAGGGAACTAGCTTTGAAAAAGCCAAATGTTCTCTCTGCCCCATGACACAATGTGTAGAATTGTAGGAAACTAGCTTTGAAACAGCCAAATGTTCTCTCTGCCACATGACAAAATGTGTAGAATAGCAGGAAACTAGTTTTGAAACAGCCAAATGTTCTCTCTGCCACATGACAAAATGTGTAGAATTGCAGGAAACTAGTTTTGAAACAGCAAAATGTTCTCTCTGCCACATGACAAAATGTGTAGAATTGCAAGAAAATTAACTTTTAAAATGGCTGCATTTTCTCTCCGCCAACAAGAGGGGTGTGAGAGGTCAGGGGTCACATGGGTTGCGAGGTCGGGGTTTGTTATTACGTCAACAGATGACAACACCCATCCTGACTGCCACCTAGGAAACGTGTGTCACCAGACCTTCTGAAGTAGCAGTGGACTAGCTCTGAGGGAATAGTACACGTCCGTAACCGTGGTGACCTCTCCTTATCTCTGAGTTGTTTCAGAACCAGCTATCTACCCGGAGCGTTCCTGGCCAATCAAATCTACTGTCGTTGCCCGGCAGTCTCCATTTATCCCCACGCCAACTAGTAGGAAGCCAGGCCTGTTTGTCTAGAGACTAGCGAGAAGCCAAACGGTACTGAGGGGGAAGCCAAGGCTTGACTGTAACAGGAGGGTACACACACACACACACACACACACACACACACACACACACACACACACACACACACACACACACACACACACACACACACACACACACACACACACACACACACACACACAGACACGGGGAGAACTCTCTCCAGCACTGTGGTCTGACCTGCCTTGCTTGTAGAGGAACCAAACATATAAAAGGCTGTGGCCATCAGCCAGTTAGCAGGCTACAAGGGGAACTGCACAGTACATCTGATTAATGCTGGCTGGATCTCCCCTTATAACCCACTGGGAAACTGGGCTGCTTGGCAGGGCCTGTCTGTCTGTCTGTCTGTCTGTCTATCTGACCACCTGTCTGCCTGTATCTGTCTATCTGACCACCTGTCTGTCTGTCTGTGTCTGTGTATCTGACCACCTGTCTGTCTGTCTGTATCTGTGTATCTGACCACCTGTCTGTCTGTCTGTATCTGTGTATCTGACCACCTGTCTGTCTGTCTGTCTGTGTCTATCTGACCACCTGTCTGTCTGTCTGTCTGTATCTGTGTATCTGACCACCTGTCTGTCTGTCTGTATCTGTGTATCTGACCACCTGTCTGTCTGTCTGTCTGTCTGTCTGTCTGTCTGTCTGTCTGTCTGTCTAGACAAACCCCAGACGTCTGTCTGTCTGTCTAACAAACCCCAGACGTCTGTCTGTCTGTCTGTCTGTCTGTCTGTCTGTCTGTCTGTCTGTCTGTCTGTCTGTCTGTCTGTATCTGTCTATCTGACCACCTGTCTGCCTGTATCTGTCTATCTGACCACCTGTCTGTCTGTCTGTGTCTGTGTATCTGACCACCTGTCTGTCTGTCTGTATCTGTGTATCTGACCACCTGTCTGTCTGTCTGTATCTGTGTATCTGACCACCTGTCTGTCTGTCTGTCTGTCTGTGTCTATCTGACCACCTGTCTGTCTGTCTGTATCTGTGTATCTGACCACCTGTCTGTCTGTCTGTATCTGTGTATCTGACCACCTGTCTGTCTGTCTGTCTGTCTGTCTGTCTAGACAAACCCCAGACGTCTGTCTGTCTGTCTAACAAACCCCAGACGTCTGTCTGTCTGTCTGTCTGTCTGTCTGACCACCTGTCTGTATCTGTCTATCTGACCACCTGTCTGTCTGTATCTGTCTGTCTGACCACCTGTCGGTCTGTCTGTATCTGACCACCTGTCTGTCTGACCACCTGTCTGTCTGTCTGTCTGTCTGCATCTGACCACATGTCTGTATCTGTCTATCTGACCACCAGTCTGTGGGGGGGGGGGGGGGGGGGGTGTATGGTGTGTGGTGTGGGGGCGTGTGGGGGGGTGTATGGTGTGTGGTGTGGGGGCGTGTGGGGGGGTGTATGGTGTGTGGTGTGTGGGCGTGTGGGGGGGGGCCCAGCCAAACAGTGAGTAGGTGCAGGATGGGGGAATGAAGCCCTGGATCAGCTCTGTTCAGACTGACCTTGGCAGTTCCTGTCAGCTGGACGACAAACACACCCAGAGGAGAGGGGAATGGAAGTACTGCTAACCCACGCCATGGGAACAAACCCCAGAAGTATTTGCATGAAAGAGCTGTGAGCTGTATATATATATATATATGTCTCCATACAAATGGTTGCAATGAAACAGTCCCAACGTACTGCTGTTCCACTGAACTGCTGTTCCAGCCTCCCAGATCTGATGGACAACAGCAGAGACTGCTGTCCCAACCTCCCAGATCTGATGGACAACAGCAGAGACTAGACTGCTGTCCCAACCTCCCAGATCTGATGGACAACAGCAGAGACTGCTGTCCCAACCTCCCAGATCTGATGGACAACAGCAGAGACTAGACTGCTGTCCCAACCTCCCAGATCTGATGGACAACAGCAGAGACTAGACTGCTGTCCCAACCTCCCAGATCTGATGGACAACAGTAGAGACTAGACTGCTGTCCCAACCTCCCAGATCTGATGGACAACAGCAGAGACTAGACTGCTGTCCCAACCTCCCAGATCTTATGGACAACAGCAGAGACTGCTGTACCAACCTCCCAGATCTGATGGACAACAGCAGAGACTAGACTGCTGTCCCTACCTCCCAGATCTGATGGACAACAGCAGAGACTAGACTGCTGTCCCAACCTCCCAGATCTGATGGACAACAGCAGAGACTAGACTGCTGTCCCAACCTCCCAGATCTGATGGACAACAGCAGAGACTAGACTGCTGTCCCAACCTCCCAGATCTGATGGACAACAGCAGAGACTGAACTGCTGTCCCAACCTCCCAGATCTGATGGACAACAGCAGACACTAGAGAAGAGAGAAACGGGTAAACAGAAGAGAGGAAGAGCAGGAATGAAGGATGACCTTGATAACAGAATAGAAGAGGAGGAGAGGTAGAGGAGGAGAGAGGAAGAGCAGGAATGAAGGATGACCTTGATAACTGACAAAGTGCAGCAGCTGTTTTCTCTCCATCGTGTATTTCTCCCCTGGGGACAATGGTGAAGAAGTATACA
This sequence comes from Salvelinus alpinus, assembly GCF_045679555.1. NCBI lineage: Eukaryota > Metazoa > Chordata > Actinopteri > Salmoniformes > Salmonidae > Salvelinus > Salvelinus alpinus. The sequence goes on along the minus strand of NC_092096.1, from coordinate 8,201,985 downwards.
ACCTACAGTTAACAGACATCCACTCCAGAAAAGAACAACAGAATAGAAGAGGAGAGGAGGAGAGGGCAGGGGAGGAGAGAGGAGAGGGCAGGGGAGGAGAGAGGAGAGGAGAGGGCAGGGGAGGAGAGAGGAGAGGGCAGGGGAGGAGAGAGGAGAGGAGAGGGCAGGGGAGGAGAGAGGAGAGGAGGAGAGGGCAGGGGAGGAGAGAGGAGAGGAGGAGAGGGCAGGGGAGGAGAGGGCAGGGTGAGGAGAGAGGAGAGGGCAGGGTGAGGAGAGAGGAGAGGGCAGGGGAGGAGAGAGGAGAGGGCAGGGTGAGGAGAGAGGAGAGGAGGAGAGGGCAGGGGAGGAGAGGGCAGGGTGAGGAGAGAGGAGAGGGCAGGGGAGGAGAGAGGAGAGGGCAGGGGAGGAGAGGGCAGGGTGAGGAGAGAGGAGAGGGCAGGGGAGGAGAGAGGAGAGGAGGAGAGGGCAGGGGAGGAGAGGGCAGGGTGAGGAGAGAGGAGAGGGCAGGGGAGGAGAGAGGAGAGGGCAGGGGAGGAGAGAGGAGAGGGCAGGGGAGGAGAGAGGAGAGGGCAGGGTGAGGAGAGAGGAGAGGGCAGGGGAGGAGAGAGGAGAGGGCAGGGGAGGAGAGGTGAGAGGGCAGGGTGAGGAGAGAGGAGAGGGCAGGGTGAGGAGAGAGGAGAGGGCAGGGTGAGGAGAGAGGAGAGGGCAGGGTGAGGAGAGAGGAGAGGGCAGGGTGAGGAGAGAGGAGAGGGCAGGGTGAGGAGAGAGGAGAGGGCAGGGTGAGGAGAGAGGAGAGGGCAGGGGAGGAGAGAGGAGAGGGCAGGGTGAGGAGAGAGGAGAGGGCAGGGGAGGAGAGAGGAGAGGGCAGGGGAGGAGAGAGGAGAGGGCAGGGTGAGGAGAGGGCAGGGGAGGAGAGGAGGAGAGGGCAGGGGAGGAGAGAGGAGAGGGCAGGGTGAGGAGAGAGGAGAGGGCAGGGTGAGGAGAGAGGAGAGGGCAGGGTGAGGAGAGAGGAGAGGGCAGGGTGAGGAGAGAGGAGAGGGCAGGGGAGGAGAGAGGAGAGGGCAGGGTGAGGAGAGAGGAGAGGGCAGGGGAGGAGAGAGGAGAAGGCAGGGTGAGGAGAGAGGAGAGGGCAGGGGAGGAGAGAGGAGAGGGCAGGGTGAGGAGAGAGGAGAGGGCAGGGTGAGGAGAGAGGAGAGGGCAGGGTGAGGAGAGAGGAGAGGGCAGGGTGAGGAGAGAGGAGAGGGCAGGGGAGGAGAGAGGAGAGGGCAGGGTGAGGAGAGAGGAGAGGGCAGGGGAGGAGAGAGGAGAGGGCAGGGGAGGAGAGAGGAGAGGGCATGGTGAGGAGAGGGCAAGGGAGGAGAGAGGAGAGGGCAGGGGAGGAGAGAGGAGAGGGCAGGGTGAGGAGAGAGGAGAGGGCAGGGTGAGGAGAGAGGAGAGGGCAGGAGAGAGGAGAGGGCAGGGTGAGGAGAGGGCAGGGGAGGAGAGAGGAGAGGGCAGGAGAGAGGAGAGGGCAGGGTGAGGAGAGTGCAGGGGAGGAGAGTGCAGGGGAGGAGAGTGCAGGGGAGGAGAGAGGAGAGGGCAGGGGAGGAGAGGAGGGGAGAGGAGGAGAGAGGAGAGGGCAGGGGAGGGGGGGAGAGAGGAGAGGGCAGGGGAGGTGGAGGAGGGAGAGGAGGGGAGGGGAGAGGAGGAGAGAGGAGAGGGCAGGGGAGGAGAGGGGGAGAGAGGAGAGGAGAGAGGGCAGAGGAGGAGAGGTAGAGGAGAGGATGGGAGGGGAGAGGAGGAGAGAGGGCAGGGGAGGAGAGGGAGAGGAGGGGATGGGAGAGGAGGAGAGAGGAGAGGGAAGGAAAGGGAGGGGAGGGGAGAGGAGGAGAGGGCAGGGGAAGAGCGGTAGAGGGGAGAGGAGGAGAGGGCAGGGGAGGAGAGGGAGAGGGAAGGTGAGGAGGTAGAGGATAAGGCAGGGGAGGAGAGGTAGAGGAGAGGTGAGGAGGTAGAGGAGAGGGCAGGGAGGAGAAGGAGAGGGAAGGGGGGGAGGTAGAGGAGAAGGCAGGGGAGGAGAGGTAGAGGAGAGGTGAGTAGGTAGAGGAGAGGGCAAGGGAGGAGAAGGAGAGGGAAGGGGGGGAGAGGAGGAGAGGGCAGCGTAGGAGAGTTGTAGAAGAGACCAGGGGAGGAGAGAAAGAGAGAGGTAGAAGAGGCCAGGGGAGGAGAGAAAGAGAGGTAGAGGAGAGGGCAGGGGAGGAGAGGTGGAGAGGAAAGCATATCTCTCTCCCTGTTTTGTCAACATGCTTCTCCCTCTGGACTTCCCAAGGTCTCAGACGTGTTCTTATCAGGAGGAGAGGAGGAGAGGAGGAGAGGAGGGAGGAGGAGAGAAGAGGAGGGAGGAGGAGAGGAGAGGAGGAGAGGAGAGGAGGACAATTAATTCCTACCAGTGCCCCAGGAGATGTTGACTAGCTAGCTGCCAGCCACGCCAACTGGGTTAGGAGTCAGCAGAGGCTCATGTCTGTCCTAACTAAGGCTGCTTTCCAAATGGCCCTCTATTCCCCATGTAGTGCACTACTGTTGACCCATAATAGTATAAAACATCCAGAATGGAGAAAGAACCATTGAAATCACTTAGCATGTATGTGATGCCACCCTAGGGTCAACTCATAAAGCAAATTTAAAACTTGTAGTATTCAAAAACATAAAATACCGCCAAATACTGTGTATACTGTATATACAAACAAAATATTTTCAAATACTGTGATATGACATGTTGGCCATATCGCCCAGCCCTACTAATAGCCTAATACCTCTAATAGCCTAACAACTAATAATAGCCAAATAAATAATAACAGCCTAATAACTAATAATAGCCTAATAAATAATAATAGCCCAATAACTAATACCTCTAATAGCCTAATAACTAATAACGATAATAGCCTAATAACTAATAATAGCCTAATAACTAATAAATAATAATAGCCGAATAACTAATAATAGCCTAATAATTATTAACTAATAATAGCCTAATAACTAATAATAGCCTAATAACTAACAATAGCCAAATAAATAATAATAGCCTAATAATTATTAACTAATAATAGCCTAATAACTAATAATAGCCAAATAAATAATAACGATAATAGCCTAATAACTAACAAATAATAATAGCCGAATAACTAATAATAGCCTAATAATTAATAATAGCCTAATAACTAATAATAGCCTAATAACTAATAATAGCCTAATAACTAATAATAGCCTAACAACTAATAATAGCCTAATAAATAATAATAGCCGAATAACTAATACCTCTAATAGCCTAATAACTAATAATAGCCAAATAAATAATAACGCTAATAGCCTAATAACTAACAAATAATAATAGCCGAATAACTAATAATAGCCTAATAATTAATAATAGCCTAATAACTAATAATAGCCTAACAACGAATAACAGCCTAACAACTAATAATAGACTAATAAATAATAGCATAATAACTAATAATATAATAACTAATAATAGCCTAATAATTAATAACTCGAATAGCCTAATAACTAATAATAGCTGAATAATTAATAACTAATAATAGCCTAATAACTAATAATAGCCTAATAACTAATAATAGTCTAATAACTAATAATAGCCTAATAACTAATAACAGCCTAACACCTAATAATAGACTAATAAATAATAGCATAATAACTAATAATATAATAACTAATAATAGCATAATAACTAATAATAGCATAATAACTAATAATAGCATAATAACTAATAATAGACTAATAACTAATAGCCTAATAACTAATAATATCATAATAACTAATAATAGCCTAATAACTAATAATAGCATAATAACTAATAATAGACTAATAACTAATAGCCTAATAACTAATAATACCGTAATAACTAATAATAGCCTAATAACTAATAATAGCATAATAACTAATAATAGCCTAACAACTCTAATAGCCTAACAACTAATAATAGCCTATTAACTAATAATAGCATAATAACTAATAATATCGTAATAACTAATAATAGCCTAATAACTAATAATAGATTAATAACTAATAGCCTAATAACTAATAATATCATAATAACTAATAATATCATAATAACTAATAATATCATAATAACTCTAATAGCCTAATAACTCTAATAGCCTAACAACTCTAATAGCCTAACAACTCTAATAGCCTAATAACTCTAATAGCCTAATAACTCTAATAGCCTAATAACTCTAATAGCATAACAACTCTAATAGCATAACAACTCTAATAGCCTAATAACTCTAATAGCCTAATAACTCTAATAGCCTAATAACTCTAATAGCCTAATAACTCTAATAGCCTAATAACTCTAATAGCCTAATAACTCTAATAGCCTAACAACTCTAATAGCCTAATAACTCTAATAGCCTAATAACTCTAATAGCCTAATAACTCTAATAGCCTAACAACTCTAATAGCCTAACAACTCTAATAGCCTAACAACTCTAATAGCCTAACAACGCTAATAGCCTAACAACTCTAATAGCATAACAACTCTAATAGCCTAACAACTCTAATAGCATAACAACTCTAATAGCCTAACAACTCTAATAGCCTAACAACTCTAATAGCCTAACAACTCTAATAGCATAACAACTCTAATAGCCTAACAACTCTTATAGCCTAACAACTCTAATAGCCTAATAACTCTAATAGCATAACAACACTAATAGCCTAACAACTCTAATAGCCTAACAACTCTAATAGCCTAACAACTCTAATAGCCTAACAACTCTAATAGCCTAACAACTCTAATAGCCTAACAACTCTAATAGCCTAACAACTCTAATAGCCTAACAACTCTAATAGCCTAACAACTCTAATAGCCTAACAACTCTAATAGCATAACAACTCTAATAGCCTAACAACTCTAATAGCATAACAACTCTAATAGCCTAACAACTCTAATAGCCTAACAACTCTAATAGCCTAACAGCTCTAATAGCATAACAACTCTAATAGCCTAACAACTCTAATAGCCTAACAGCTCTAATAGCCTAACAGCTCTAATAGCCTAACAACTCTAATAGCCTAACAACTCTAATAGCCTAACAACTCTAATAGCCTAACAACTCTAATAGCCTAACAACTCTAATAGCCTAACAACGCTAATAGCCTAACAACTCTAATAGCCTAACAACTCTAATAGCCTAACAACTCTAATAGCCTAATAACTCTAATAGCCTAACAACTCTAATAGCCTAACAACTCTAATAGCCTAACAACTCTAATAGCCTAACAACTCTAATAGCATAACAACTCTAATAGCCTAACAACTCTAATAGCCTAACAACTCTAATAGCCTAACAACTCTAATAGCCTAACAGCGCTAATAGCCTAACAACTCTAATAGCCTAACCTGATCCTACTGCTTTGATTGGATAGAGGCTTTAACTACGCTCCCTTCACATCTCTCTCCATCGCTCATTTCACTTGCTGCTGTTTACCGCTACTATGAGTATTAGCTGAACATGGTGCATGTTCAGAGTGATAACCAGCTAACGTTAGCTAACTACGTTGGCTCTTAGCTCCCATCTGATATCTTTACACCATCTTTATCTAGCCAGCTAGCTAGCATAGTAGCTAATATAGCTAGCGAATATAGCTAGCGAGCTAACACCACAGATGAAAGGGTAAGTTGTCGTAATCTTTGCTAACAGGTCACATAGCTATCTGCTTAGCTAGCTTAATTATTCCATGCATCTCCGGGAACATCGACACAAGCCTTATTATTAGTGAATTAATTAAACTATTATTTGTAAAAATAGTTTGATTTTGGTCACTGCGTCAATTCATCCATTTTTCAATACTGCATCTTTCTGTTGGAGAAGGAGCTAGCCTGCCGCTGTTGATTTTCCCAGCTAGACATTCCTGGGCAGTGCAGTGCTCGTGGCTCAGGCAGTGAGTGGTGGCTGGCATAGCAGCAGCTTTGTAGAGGGACATAGATAGAGAAGGGCCGATAGACTAGAAAAGGTCAATACTGGCCCGATATATCGGCTTGGACAATTATCGGTCGCTCTCTACTACACGGAGCTACACAGGGCTACACAGGGCTACACAGAGCTACACAGGGCTACACAGAGCTACACAGGGCTACACAGAGCTACACAGGGCTACACAGGGCTACACAGAGCTACACAGAGCTACACAGAGCCACACAGAGCTACACAGAGCTACATAGGGCTACACAGAGCTACACAGAGCTAGATAGGGCTACACATGGCTACACAGAGCTACATATAGGGCTACACAGGGCTACACAGAGCTACACAGAGCTAGATAGGGCTACACAGAGCTACACAGAGCTACATAGGGCTACACAGAGCTACACAGAGCTACATAGAGCTAGATAGGGCTACACAGAGCACAGGCAGGTCTTTTTCTCCTCATCTCTCCTCTCCTCTCCTCTCCTTCTTCTCCTCTCCTCTCCTCGAACCCAAGTCACCCCTTTAACTCCTGCTGTGTGTTTCTATGTCAAATCCATGTCAAACCATGACATAACCAACCAGAGTACACAATCTGCTCTGAAAAACACAGGGGGGAGCGCTTCCCCAATTGCATGCTATTCCCTATGTAGGGCCCTACTGTTGAGCAGGGCCCTATGGTCATATAGGGAATAGGGTGCCATTTGAGCCACAGCCGGGATAATGTGCTCCTGACTGTAGTTGTGCCAGAGATCCTGACTGACGTTGTTTCGGTGTCATCGGGGCCAACGTGTGGGTGGATGAGGTAGTTAGGTGTACCTGGACCTCACTGGGGTGTGTGTGTGTGTGTGTGTGTGTGTGTGTGTGTGTGTGTGTGTGTGTGTGTGTGTGTGTGTGTGTGTGTGTGTGTGTGTGTGTGTGTGTGTGTGTGTGTGTGTGTGTGTGTGTGTCGTAGGTGTGTAAGTACGTAGGTGTGTAAGTACGTAGGTGTGTAAGTGTGTATATACTGTAGGTGTGTAAGTACGTAGGTGTGTGTGTGTGTGCGTACTGTAGGTGCGTAAGTGCGTAGGTGTGTGTGTGTGCGCACTGTAGGTACGTAAGTGCGTGTGTGTGTGTGCGTACTGTAGGTGCGTAAGTGCGTAGGTGTGTGTGTACCTGGCCCTTGCAGGCCCCAGTACAAAGGAAATCTAGCAATACCTCTATCTGCTTTATCAGCTCGGTCCAAGGGTTCAGTGACAGTCTGGAGAGGGGAGTTGACCAACTGATGTAGTGGCGAGCTGCTCTGACGGGGACTACAGGGAGGCATCCAGCCACAGCAGCTGATAGACGGGATGTATCCCAAACGACACACCCTATTCCACACAGGGCTCTGGTCAAGAGTCGTGCGCTATGAAGATAATTTGGGACGCACTGCCGAGTGTTCAGAAAGCTTCCGTCACTCTCCTTCACTCAGGCCCTCTCTCTACATCTTAGCCTGACATCTCTATCCACCCTGATACCTCTAACATACCCTTTAATATAAATATATCCACCCTGATACCTCTAACATACCCTTTAATCTAAATATATCCACACTGATACCTCTACCATATCCTTTAACCTAAATATATCCACCCTGATACCTCTAACATACCCTTTAATCTAAATATATCCACCCTGATACCTCTCACATACCCTTTAATCTAAATATATCCACACTGATACCTCTAACATACCCTTTAATCTAAATATATCCACCCTGATACCTCTAACATACCCTTTAATATAAATATATCCACCCTGATACCTCTACCATACCCTTTAATCTAAATATATCCACCCTGATACCTCTACCATTCCCTTTAATCGAAATATATCCACCCTGATACCTCTAGCATACCCTTTAATCTAAATATATCCACCCTGATACCTCTATCATACCCTTTAATCTAAATATATCCACACCGATACCTCTAACATACCCTTTAATCTAAATATATCCACACTGATACCTCTACCATACCCTTTAATCTAAATATATCCACACTGATACCTCTACCATACCCTTTAATCTAAATATATCCACACTGATGCCTCTAACATACCCTTTAATCTAAATATATCCACACTGATACCTCTAGCATACCCTTTAATCTAAATATATCCACACTGATACCTCTAGCATACCCTTTAATCTAAATATATCCACCCTGATACCTCTAACATACCCTTTAATCTAAATATATCCACCCTGATACCTCTAACATACCCTTTAATCTAAATATATCCACCCTGATACCTCTAACATACCCTTTAATCTAAATATATCCACACGGATACCTCTAACATACCCTTTAATCTAAATATTTCCACACTGATACCTCTAACATACCCTTTAATCTAAATATATCCACACTGATACCTCTAACATACCCTTTAATCTAAATATATCCACACTGATACCTCTATATCTGAGCTCAAATGACTCAGAAACACCTTAACAGCTGACACGTTATATCATGTTAAATGTGTATCAGGTTTAAAACGACTTGTGGAAAGATTTGTTTGTGTCGTGTTGAGATTTCCATATACGAGCATGCACGCACACACACACACATTCAGTGTTTGGTGGAATGGGGTCAAAGGTGACTCACCCATTTCCTGGGTCTGCCTCTAGGTCTCTTCTCTCCAGAGGCCAGGGCTTTCTGCAAAGCAAACACAAGACTCGTCATTAGACACAACATATAGAAAATACATCTAGAAATATATGTAGAAATATATATATAGAAAAAATATCAAGAAATAAATATATAGAAAATATCAAGAAATAAATCTAGAAATATATATAGAAATATATATACAGAAAAATATCAAGAAATAAATATACATAAAAATATCAAGAAATAAATCTAGAAATATATAGAGAAAAATATAAAGAAATAAATCTAGAAATATATAGAGAAAAATATCAAGAAATAAATCTAGAAATATATCTAGAAATATATATATAGAAAAATATCAAGAAATAAATATATAGAAAATATCAAGAAATAAATCTAGAAATAAATCCAGAAATATATCTAGAAATATATCTCATATATGATAGTTGTTATTCATTTATCCCCCTGCAGGGATAACAGAAAAAACAAATACATGAACATGACATCTTTGAAATGTAGCAGATACTCTTATCCAGAGCTACTTACAATCAGTTACACACTCTTAGAAAAAAGGGTTAGAGAACGGTTATTTGGCTGTCCCCATAGGAGAACCCTTTGAAGAACCCTTTTGGGTTCTATGTAGATCCCTCCCTCCCTCCCTCCCTCCCTCCCTCCCTCCCAGAGGAGTAGCAGCAAGATAAGCAGGTATGTCAGACAGGCAGTTACATCTTGTTACAGTCATTGAGCTCATCCGAACACTAACAGCTTCACTGTAATCAGTCCACTATGGGCCCTGGTCAAAAGTACACTCTTAGAAAAAAGGGTTCTTCCACTGTCCCCCACGTGAGAACCCTTTTGGGTTCCAGGTAGAACTCTTTTGGGTTCCAGGTAGAACTCTTTTGGGTTCCAGGTAGAACTCTTTTGGGTTCCAGGTAGAACTCTTTTGGGTTCCATGTAGTTGGATTATCGCTGCACCTGCGATAAAATCTGGCAAATATGTGTAATATGTGTACTATGTGTAATATGTGTAATGTGTGTACTGTGTGTACTGTGTGTAATATGTGTACTATGTGTAATATGTGTACTATGTGTAATATGTGTAATATGTGTAATATGTGTACTATGTGTAATATGTGTAATATGAGTACTATGTGTAATATGTGTAATGTCTGTAATATGTGTACTATGTGTAATATGTGTAATATGTGTACGCGACCAATAACATTTTATTTGATAATTGTCTCAGACGGTAGAGCTATACGGCTTCTTCTTCTCATGTCTCTGTGACTGCCTCGTCTTCCTCCTCTTCCTCTTCCACCTCCTCCTCTACCTCCTCCTCTACCTCCACCTCCTCCTCTACCTCTACCTCCACCTCCTCCTCTACCTCCACCTCCTCCTCTACCTCCTCCTCTACCTCCACCTCCTCCTCTACCTCCACCTCCTCCTCTACCTCCACCTCCTCCTCTACCTCCACCTCCTTCCTACCTCCACCTCCTCCTCTACCTCCACCTCCTTCTCTACCTCCTCCTCTTCCACCCCCTCCTCCTCCACCAGAGAGCCAGGTCCCAGGTCCCAGGTCCCATGTTCCAGGTCCCAGGTTCCAGGTTCCCGGTTCCAGGTCCCAGTGGTTCCAGGTCCCAGGTTCCAGGTCCCAGGTCCCATGTTCCAGGTCCCCGGTTCCAGGTTCCAGGTTCCCGGTTCCAGGTTCCAGGTCCCAGGTCCCAGTGGTTCCAGGTTCCAGGTCCCAGGTGAATTCTAGTCTAGGTATCCCTCACCCAACTAAACAGGAATGCACGGTAAATACAGTGTGGCTTTGTGATGGTAACTGAGTCAATCTGAGTGTAGTGATGACTGGGTGGAAAACTATGTTATGTTGTACTTATCAGGAAAGGCATTGATGAATGGCCAATGCAATTTCCCTTGAAGGCCTCCATTTATCAGCCAAATAATTATACTTTTGTATAAAAAACTCCAATTCAGACAGGCCCACCGGGCTAAAGATGGGCCATCAACTCTTACTGCCCTATGGCCAGTCCTCCCCTGTCTCAGAGAGATCCCCTCTGCAGGTGACTCGTCTCACAGCCTCATCTCTCTGATCCCCTCTGCAGGTGACTCGTCTCACAGCCTCATCTCTCTGCTGAGATGATCTCTTATCTGCCACACACACACACACACACACACACACACACACACACACACACACACACACACACACACACACACACACACACACACACACACACACACACACACACACACACACACACACACACACACACACACACACACACACACACACACACACACACACACACACACACACACCCTTATCTGCCAAACATCCCCACTACTACCCCTACCGCTCTGGAGGTTACTAGCCTATCAATCCCCAAACGACGTCAAAGCACAGACTAGAGCCACCTACATCCCAACAAAACCAACAAGCCTAAAGGACTAAAAGCTAGTGAGATGATGATTCACAGAATAACACATTTATGTTGACATTTTTTTCCTCAGGGACGCTTTCAACCTGTGTCTGAAGACGAGCTCGAATTTTCTACATTCCACCCTTGTTCCCATGGTGCACTGCAGACTGACACACAGACGAGATGCCCCCAGACAGGGTCCGTGTCTCAAATTACACCCCTATTCACTAATTAGTGCACTACTTTTGACCAGAGCCATTTGGGACACAGATAATGTTAACAGCAGGGACTAAGTCTGACTGGAACTTGGCTGGTTAACAGCCTTCTGTCGTATTGTTAGACAACTTGACTGGTTAACAGCCTTCTGTCGTATTGTTAGACAACTTGACTGGTTAACAGTCTTCTGTCGTATTGTTAGACAACTTGACTGGTTAACAGTCTTCTGTCGTATTGTTAGACAACTTGACTAGTTAACAGCCTTCTGTCGTATTGTTAGACAACTTGACTGGTTAACAGTCTTCTGTCGTATTGTTAGACAACTTGACTGGTTAACAGTCTTCTGTCGTATTGTTAGACAACTTGACTAGTTAACAGCCTTCTGTCGTATTGTTAGACAACTTGACTGGTTAACAGTCTTCTGTCGTATTGTTAGACAACTTGACTAGTTAACAGCCTTCTGTCGTATTGTTAGACAACTTGACTAGTTAACAGCCTTCTGTCGTATTGTTAGACAACTTGACTGGTTAACAGTCTTCTGTCGTATTGTTAGACAACTTGACTGGTTAACAGCCTTCTGTCGTATTGTTAGACAACTTGACTAGTTAACAGCCTTCTGTCGTATTGTTAGACAACTTGACTGGTTAACAGCCTTCTGTCGTATTGTTAGACAACTTGACTGGTTAACAGTCTTCTGTCGTATTGTTAGACAACTTGACTGGTTAACAGTCTTCTGTCGTATTGTTAGACAACTTGGCTGGTTAACAGTCTTCTGTCGTATTGTTAGACAACTTGACTGGTTAACAGTCTTCTGTCGTATTGTTAGACAACTTGACTAGTTAACAGCCTTCTGTCGTATTGTTAGACAACTTGACTGGTTAACAGCCTTCTGTCGTATTGTTAGACAACTTGACTGGTTAACAGCCTTCTGTCGTATTGTTAGACAACTTGACTGGTTAACAGTCTTCTGTCGTATTGTTAGACAACTTGACTAGTTAACAGCCTTCTGTCGTATTGTTAGACAACTTGACTGGTTAACAGCCTTCTGTCGTATTGTTAGACAACTTGACTGGTTAACAGCCTTCTGTCGTATTGTTAGACAACTTGACTGGTTAACAGTCTTCTGTCGTATTGTTAGACAACTTGACTAGTTAACAGCCTTCTGTCGTATTGTCAGACAACTTGACTAGTTAACAGCCTTCTGTCGTATTGTCAGACAACTTGACTGGTTAACAGCCTTCTGTCGTATTGTTAGACAACTTGACTAGTTAACAGTCTTCTGTCGTATTGTTAGACAACTTGACTAGTTAACAGTCTTCTGTCGTATTGTTAGACAACTTGACTGGTTAACAGCCTTCTGTCGTATTGTTAGACAACTTGACTAGTTAACAGCCTTCTGTCGTATTGTTAGACAACTTGACTAGTTAACAGTCTTCTGTCGTATTGTCAGACAACTTGACTGGTTAACAGCCTTCTGTCGTATTGTTAGACAACTTGACTAGTTAACAGCCTTCTGTCGTATTGTTAGACAACTTGACTAGTTAACAGTCTTCTGTCGTATTGTCAGACAACTTGACTGGTTAACAGTCTTCTGTCGTATTGTTAGACAACTTGACTAGTTAACAGCCTTCTGTCGTATTGTTAGACAACTTGACTGGTTAACGTACAGCCTTCTGTCGTATTGTTAGACAACTTGACTGGTTAACAGCCTTCTGTCGTATTGTTAGACAACTTGACTGGTTAACAGCCTTCTGTCGTATTGTTAGACAACTTGACTAGTTAACAGTCTTCTGTCGTATTGTTAGACAACTTGACTGGTTAACAGCCTTCTGTCGTATTGTTAGACAACTTGACTGGTTAACAGTCTTCTGTCGTATTGTTAGACAACTTGACTGGTTAACAGTCTTCTGTCGTATTGTTAGACAACTTGACTAGTTAACAGCCTTCTGTCGTATTGTTAGACAACTTGACTAGTTAACAGTCTTCTGTCGTATTGTCAGACAACTTGACTGGTTAACAGCCTTCTGTCGTATTGTCAGACAACTTGACTGGTTAACAGCCTTCTGTCGTATTGTTAGACAACTTGACTAGTTAACAGTCTTCTGTCGTATTGTCAGACAACTTGACTGGTTAACAGCCTTCTGTCGTATTGTTAGACAACTTGACTAGTTAACAGTCTTCTGTCGTATTGTTAGACAACTTGACTAGTTAACAGTCTTCTGTCGTATTGTTAGACAACTTGACTAGTTAACAGCCTTCTGTCGTATTGTTAGACAACTTGACTGGTTAACAGCCTTCTGTCGTATTGTTAGACAACTTGACTGGTTAACAGCCTTCTGTCGTATTGTTAGACAACTTGACTGGTTAACAGCCTTCTGTCGTATTGTTAGACAACTTGACTAGTTAACAGTCTTCTGTCGTATTGTTAGACAACTTGACTGGTTAACAGCCTTCTGTCGTATTGTTAGACAACTTGACTGGTTAACAGCCTTCTGTCGTATTGTTAGACAACTTGACTGGTTAACAGCCTTCTGTCGTATTGTTAGACAACTTGGCTGGTTAACAGTCTTCTGTCGTATTGTTAGACAACTTGACTAGTTAACAGTCTTCTGTCGTATTGTTAGACAACTTGACTGGTTAACAGTCTTCTGTCGTATTGTTAGACAACTTGACTGGTTAACAGCCTTCTGTCGTATTGTTAGACAGTTTGACTGGTTAACAGCCTTCTGTCGTATTGTTAGACAACTTGACTGGTTAACAGCCTTCTGTCGTATTGTTAGACAACTTGACTGGTTAACAGCCTTCTGTCGTATTGTTAGACAACTTGGCTGGTTAACAGTCTTCTGTCGTATTGTTAGACAACTTGACTGGTTAACAGCCTTCTGTCGTATTGTTAGACAACTTGACTGGTTAACAGCCTTCTGTCGTATTGTTAGACAACTTGGCTGGTTAACAGCCTTCTGTCGTATTGTTAGACAACTTGACTAGTTAACAGTCTTCTGTCGTATTGTTAGACAACTTGACTGGTTAACAGCCTTCTGTCGTATTGTTAGACAACTTGACTGGTTAACAGTCTTCTGTCGTATTGTTAGACAACTTGACTAGTTAACAGTCTTCTGTCGTATTGTTAGACAACTTGACTGGTTAACAGCCTTCTGTCGTATTGTTAGACAACTTGACTAGTTAACAGTCTTCTGACGTATTGTTAGACAACTTGGCTGGTTAACAGTCTTCTGTCGTATTGTTAGACAACTTGACTGGTTAACGTACAGCCTTCTGTCGTATTGTTAGACAACTTGACTGGTTAACAGCCTTCTGTCGTATTGTTAGACAACTTGACTAGTTAACAGCCTTCTGTCGTATTGTTAGACAACTTGGCTGGTTAACAGTCTTCTGTCGTATTGTTAGACAACTTGACTGGTTAACAGCCTTCTGTCGTATTGTTAGACAACTTGACTGGTTAACAGTCTTCTGTCGTATTGTTAGACAACTTGACTGGTTAACAGTCTTCTGTCGTATTGTTAGACAACTTGGCTGGTTAACAGTCTTCTGTCGTATTGTTAGACAACTTGGCTGGTTAACAGTCTTCTGTCGTATTGTTAGACAACTTGACTGGTTAACAGCCTTCTGTCGTATTGTTAGACAACTTGACTGGTTAACAGCCTTCTGTCGTATTGTTAGACAACTTGACTGGTTAACAGTCTTCTGTCGTATTGTTAGACAACTTGACTAGTTAACAGTCTTCTGTCGTATTGTTAGACAACTTGACTGGTTAACAGCCTTCTGTCGTATTGTTAGACAACTTGACTAGTTAACAGTCTTCTGTCGTATTGTTAGACAACTTGACTGGTTAACAGTCTTCTGTCGTATTGTTAGACAACTTGACTGGTTAACAGCCTTCTGTCGTATTGTTAGACAACTTGACTGGTTAACAGTCTTCTGTCGTATTGTTAGACAACTTGGCTGGTTAACAGCCTTCTGTCGTATTGTTAGACAACTTGACTGGTTAACGTACAGCCTTCTGTCGTATTGTTAGACAACTTGACTGGTTAACAGCCTTCTGTCGTATTGTTAGACAACTTGACTGGTTAACAGCCTTCTGTCGTATTGTTAGACAACTTGACTGGTTAACAGTCTTCTGTCGTATTGTTAGACAACTTGACTGGTTAACGTACAGCCTTCTGTCGTATTGTTAGACAACTTGACTGGTTAACAGCCTTCTGTCGTATTGTTAGACAACTTGACTGGTTAACAGCCTTCTGTCGTATTGTTAGACAACTTGACTGGTTAACAGTCTTCTGTCGTATTGTTAGACAACTTGACTGGTTAACAGCCTTCTGTCGTATTGTTAGACAACTTGACTAGTTAACAGCCTTCTGTCGTATTGTTAGACAACTTGACTGGTTAACAGCCTTCTGTCGTATTGTTAGACAACTTGACTGGTTAACAGCCTTCTGTCGTATTGTTAGACAACTTGACTAGTTAACAGCCTTCTGTCGTATTGTTAGACAACTTGACTGGTTAACAGCCTTCTGTCGTATTGTTAGACAACTTGACTGGTTAACAGCCTTCTGTCGTATTGTTAGACAACTTGACTGGTTAACAGCCTTCTGTCGTATTGTTAGACAACTTGACTGGTTAACAGCCTTCTGTCGTATTGTTAGACAACTTGACTGGTTAACAGCCTTCTGTCGTATTGTTAGACAACTTGACTGGTTAACAGTCTTCTGTCGTATTGTTAGACAACTTGACTGGTTAACAGCCTTCTGTCGTATTGTTAGACAACTTGACTGGTTAACAGCCTTCTGTCGTATTGTTAGACAACTTGACTGGTTAACAGCCTTCTGTCGTATTGTTAGACAACTTGACTGGTTAACAGTCTTCTGTCGTATTGTTAGACAACTTGACTGGTTAACAGTCTTCTGTCGTATTGTTAGACAACTTGACTGGTTAACAGCCTTCTGTCGTATTGTTAGACAACTTGACTGGTTAACAGCCTTCTGTCGTATTGTTAGACAACTTGACTGGTTAACAGCCTTCTGTCGTATTGTTAGACAACTTGACTGGTTAACAGTCTTCTGTCGTATTGTTAAACAACTTGACTGGTTAACAGCCTTCTGTCGTATTGTTAGACAACTTGACTAGTTAACAGTCTTCTGTCGTATTGTTAGACAACTTGGCTGGTTAACAGTCTTCTGTCGTATTGTTAGACAACTTGACTGGTTAACAGCCTTCTGTCGTATTGTTAGACAACTTGACTGGTTAACAGTCTTCTGTCGTATTGTTAGACAACTTGACTAGTTAACAGCCTTCTGTCGTATTGTTAGACAACTTGACTGGTTAACAGTCTTCTGTCGTATTGTCAAACAACTTGACTGGTTAACAGCCTTCTGTCGTATTGTTAGACAACTTGACTAGTTAACAGTCTTCTGTCGTATTGTTAGACAACTTGGCTGGTTAACAGTCTTCTGTCGTATTGTTAGACAACTTGGCTGGTTAACAGCCTTCTGTCGTATTGTTAGACAACTTGGCTAGTTAACAGTCTTCTGTCGTATTGTTAGACAACTTGGCTGGTTAACAGCCTTCTGTCGTATTGTTAGACAACTTGGCTGGTTAACAGTCTTCTGTCGTATTGTTAGACAACTTGGCTGGTTAACAGTCTTCTGTCGTATTGTTAGACAACTTGGCTGGTTAACAGTCTTCTGTCGTATTGTTAGACAACTTGACTGGTTAACAGCCTTCTGTCGTATTGTTAGACAACTTGACTGGTTAACAGCCTTCTGTCGTATTGTTAGACAACTTGACTGGTTAACAGCCTTCTGTCGTATTGTTAGACAACTTGACTGGTTAACAGTCTTCTGACGTATTGTTAGACAACTTGACTGGTTAACAGCCTTCTGTCGTATTGTTAGACAACTTGACTGGTTAACAGTCTTCTGTCGTATTGGTAGACAACTTGGCTGGTTAACAGTCTTCTGTCGTATTGTTAGACAACTTGACTGGTTAACAGCCTTCTGTCGTATTGTTAGACAACTTGACTGGTTAACAGCCTTCTGTCGTATTGTTAGACAACTTGACTGGTTAACAGCCTTCTGTCGTATTGTTAGACAACTTGGCTGGTTAACAGTCTTCTGTCGTATTGTTAGACAACTTGACTGGTTAACAGCCTTCTGTCGTATTGTTAGACAACTTGACTGGTTAACAGCCTTCTGTCGTATTGTTAGACAACTTGACTGGTTAACAGCCTTCTGTCGTATTGTTAGACAACTTGACTGGTTAACAGCCTTCTGTCGTATTGTTAGACAACTTGACTGGTTAACAGCCTTCTGTCGTATTGTTAGACAACTTGACTGGTTAACAGCCTTCTGTCGTATTGTTAGACAACTTGACTAGTTAACAGCCTTCTGTCGTATTGTTAGACAACTTGACTGGTTAACAGTCTTCTGTCGTATTGTTAGACAACTTGACTGGTTAACGTACAGCCTTCTGTCGTATTGTTAGACAACTTGACTGGTTAACAGCCTTCTGTCGTATTGTTAGACAACTTGACTGGTTAACAGCCTTCTGTCGTATTGTTAGACAACTTGACTGGTTAACAGCCTTCTGTCGTATTGTTAGACAACTTGGCTGGTTAACAGTCTTCTGTCGTATTGTTAGACAACTTGACTGGTTAACAGTCTTCTGTCGTATTGTTAGACAACTTGACTGGTTAACAGCCTTCTGTCGTATTGTTAGACAACTTGACTGGTTAACAGTCTTCTGTCGTATTGTTAGACAACTTGACTAGTTAACAGCCTTCTGTCGTATTGTTAGACAACTTGACTGGTTAACAGTCTTCTGTCGTATTGTCAAACAACTTGACTGGTTAACAGCCTTCTGTCGTATTGTTAGACAACTTGACTAGTTAACAGTCTTCTGTCGTATTGTTAGACAACTTGGCTGGTTAACAGTCTTCTGTCGTATTGTTAGACAACTTGACTGGTTAACAGCCTTCTGTCGTATTGTTAGACAACTTGACTGGTTAACAGTCTTCTGTCGTATTGTTAGACAACTTGACTAGTTAACAGCCTTCTGTCGTATTGTTAGACAACTTGACTGGTTAACAGTCTTCTGTCGTATTGTCAAACAACTTGACTGGTTAACAGCCTTCTGTCGTATTGTTAGACAACTTGACTAGTTAACAGTCTTCTGTCGTATTGTTAGACAACTTGGCTGGTTAACAGTCTTCTGTCGTATTGTTAGACAACTTGGCTGGTTAACAGCCTTCTGTCGTATTGTTAGACAACTTGGCTGGTTAACAGTCTTCTGTCGTATTGTTAGACAACTTGGCTGGTTAACAGCCTTCTGTCGTATTGTTAGACAACTTGGCTGGTTAACAGTCTTCTGTCGTATTGTTAGACAACTTGGCTGGTTAACAGTCTTCTGTCGTATTGTTAGACAACTTGGCTGGTTAACAGTCTTCTGTCGTATTGTTAGACAACTTGACTGGTTAACAGCCTTCTGTCGTATTGTTAGACAACTTGACTGGTTAACAGCCTTCTGTCGTATTGTTAGACAACTTGACTGGTTAACAGCCTTCTGTCGTATTGTTAGACAACTTGACTGGTTAACAGTCTTCTGACGTATTGTTAGACAACTTGACTGGTTAACAGCCTTCTGTCGTATTGTTAGACAACTTGACTGGTTAACAGTCTTCTGTCGTATTGTTAGACAACTTGGCTGGTTAACAGTCTTCTGTCGTATTGTTAGACAACTTGACTGGTTAACAGCCTTCTGTCGTATTGTTAGACAACTTGACTGGTTAACAGCCTTCTGTCGTATTGTTAGACAACTTGACTGGTTAACAGCCTTCTGTCGTATTGTTAGACAACTTGACTGGTTAACAGTCTTCTGTCGTATTGTTAGACAACTTGGCTGGTTAACAGTCTTCTGTCGTATTGTTAGACAACTTGACTGGTTAACAGCCTTCTGTCGTATTGTTAGACAACTTGACTGGTTAACAGCCTTCTGTCGTATTGTTAGACAACTTGACTGGTTAACAGCCTTCTGTCGTATTGTTAGACAACTTGACTGGTTAACAGCCTTCTGTCGTATTGTTAGACAACTTGACTGGTTAACAGCCTTCTGTCGTATTGTTAGACAACTTGACTAGTTAACAGCCTTCTGTCGTATTGTTAGACAACTTGACTGGTTAACAGTCTTCTGTCGTATTGTTAGACAACTTGACTGGTTAACGTACAGCCTTCTGTCGTATTGTTAGACAACTTGACTGGTTAACAGCCTTCTGTCGTATTGTTAGACAACTTGACTGGTTAACAGCCTTCTGTCGTATTGTTAGACAACTTGACTGGTTAACAGCCTTCTGTCGTATTGTTAGACAACTTGGCTGGTTAACAGTCTTCTGTCGTATTGTTAGACAACTTGACTGGTTAACAGTCTTCTGTCGTATTGTTAGACAACTTGGCTGGTTAACAGCCTTCTGTCGTATTGTTAGACAACTTGACTGGTTAACGTACAGCCTTCTGTCGTATTGTTAGACAACTTGACTGGTTAACAGCCTTCTGTCGTATTGTTAGACAACTTGACTGGTTAACAGCCTTCTGTCGTATTGTTAGACAACTTGACTGGTTAACAGCCTTCTGTCGTATTGTTAGACAACTTGACTGGTTAACAGTCTTCTGTCGTATTGTTAGACAACTTGACTGGTTAACGTACAGCCTTCTGTCGTATTGTTAGACAACTTGACTGGTTAACAGCCTTCTGTCGTATTGTTAGACAACTTGACTGGTTAACAGCCTTCTGTCGTATTGTTAGACAACTTGACTGGTTAACAGCCTTCTGTCGTATTGTTAGACAACTTGACTGGTTAACAGCCTTCTGTCGTATTGTTAGACAACTTGACTGGTTAACAGCCTTCTGTCGTATTGTTAGACAACTTGACTGGTTAACAGCCTTCTGTCGTATTGTTAGACAACTTGACTGGTTAACAGTCTTCTGTCGTATTGTTAGACAACTTGACTAGTTAACAGCCTTCTGTCGTATTGTTAGACAACTTGACTGGTTAACAGTCTTCTGTCGTATTGTCAAACAACTTGACTGGTTAACAGCCTTCTGTCGTATTGTTAGACAACTTGACTAGTTAACAGTCTTCTGTCGTATTGTTAGACAACTTGGCTGGTTAACAGTCTTCTGTCGTATTGTTAGACAACTTGACTGGTTAACAGCCTTCTGTCGTATTGTTAGACAACTTGACTGGTTAACAGTCTTCTGTCGTATTGTTAGACAACTTGACTAGTTAACAGCCTTCTGTCGTATTGTTAGACAACTTGACTGGTTAACAGTCTTCTGTCGTATTGTCAAACAACTTGACTGGTTAACAGCCTTCTGTCGTATTGTTAGACAACTTGACTAGTTAACAGTCTTCTGTCGTATTGTTAGACAACTTGGCTGGTTAACAGTCTTCTGTCGTATTGTTAGACAACTTGGCTGGTTAACAGTCTTCTGTCGTATTGTTAGACAACTTGGCTGGTTAACAGTCTTCTGTCGTATTGTTAGACAACTTGACTGGTTAACAGCCTTCTGTCGTATTGTTAGACAACTTGACTGGTTAACAGCCTTCTGTCGTATTGTTAGACAACTTGACTGGTTAACAGCCTTCTGTCGTATTGTTAGACAACTTGACTGGTTAACAGCCTTCTGTCGTATTGTTAGACAACTTGACTGGTTAACAGCCTTCTGTCGTATTGTTAGACAACTTGACTGGTTAACAGCCTTCTGTCGTATTGTTAGACAACTTGACTAGTTAACAGCCTTCTGTCGTATTGTTAGACAACTTGACTGGTTAACAGTCTTCTGTCGTATTGTTAGACAACTTGACTGGTTAACGTACAGCCTTCTGTCGTATTGTTAGACAACTTGACTGGTTAACAGCCTTCTGTCGTATTGTTAGACAACTTGACTGGTTAACGTACAGCCTTCTGTCGTATTGTTAGACAACTTGACTGGTTAACAGCCTTCTGTCGTATTGTTAGACAACTTGACTGGTTAACAGCCTTCTGTCGTATTGTTAGACAACTTGACTGGTTAACAGCCTTCTGTCGTATTGTTAGACAACTTGGCTGGTTAACAGTCTTCTGTCGTATTGTTAGACAACTTGACTGGTTAACAGTCTTCTGTCGTATTGTTAGACAACTTGACTGGTTAACAGCCTTCTGTCGTATTGTTAGACAACTTGACTGGTTAACAGTCTTCTGTCGTATTGTTAGACAACTTGACTAGTTAACAGCCTTCTGTCGTATTGTTAGACAACTTGACTGGTTAACAGTCTTCTGTCGTATTGTCAAACAACTTGACTGGTTAACAGCCTTCTGTCGTATTGTTAGACAACTTGACTAGTTAACAGTCTTCTGTCGTATTGTTAGACAACTTGGCTGGTTAACAGTCTTCTGTCGTATTGTTAGACAACTTGACTGGTTAACAGCCTTCTGTCGTATTGTTAGACAACTTGACTGGTTAACAGTCTTCTGTCGTATTGTTAGACAACTTGACTAGTTAACAGCCTTCTGTCGTATTGTTAGACAACTTGACTGGTTAACAGTCTTCTGTCGTATTGTCAAACAACTTGACTGGTTAACAGCCTTCTGTCGTATTGTTAGACAACTTGACTAGTTAACAGTCTTCTGTCGTATTGTTAGACAACTTGGCTGGTTAACAGTCTTCTGTCGTATTGTTAGACAACTTGGCTGGTTAACAGCCTTCTGTCGTATTGTTAGACAACTTGGCTGGTTAACAGTCTTCTGTCGTATTGTTAGACAACTTGGCTGGTTAACAGCCTTCTGTCGTATTGTTAGACAACTTGGCTGGTTAACAGTCTTCTGTCGTATTGTTAGACAACTTGGCTGGTTAACAGTCTTCTGTCGTATTGTTAGACAACTTGGCTGGTTAACAGTCTTCTGTCGTATTGTTAGACAACTTGACTGGTTAACAGCCTTCTGTCGTATTGTTAGACAACTTGACTGGTTAACAGCCTTCTGTCGTATTGTTAGACAACTTGACTGGTTAACAGCCTTCTGTCGTATTGTTAGACAACTTGACTGGTTAACAGTCTTCTGACGTATTGTTAGACAACTTGACTGGTTAACAGCCTTCTGTCGTATTGTTAGACAACTTGACTGGTTAACAGTCTTCTGTCGTATTGTTAGACAACTTGGCTGGTTAACAGTCTTCTGTCGTATTGTTAGACAACTTGACTGGTTAACAGCCTTCTGTCGTATTGTTAGACAACTTGACTGGTTAACAGCCTTCTGTCGTATTGTTAGACAACTTGACTGGTTAACAGCCTTCTGTCGTATTGTTAGACAACTTGACTGGTTAACAGTCTTCTGTCGTATTGTTAGACAACTTGGCTGGTTAACAGTCTTCTGTCGTATTGTTAGACAACTTGACTGGTTAACAGCCTTCTGTCGTATTGTTAGACAACTTGACTGGTTAACAGCCTTCTGTCGTATTGTTAGACAACTTGACTGGTTAACAGCCTTCTGTCGTATTGTTAGACAACTTGACTGGTTAACAGCCTTCTGTCGTATTGTTAGACAACTTGACTGGTTAACAGCCTTCTGTCGTATTGTTAGACAACTTGACTGGTTAACAGCCTTCTGTCGTATTGTTAGACAACTTGACTAGTTAACAGCCTTCTGTCGTATTGTTAGACAACTTGACTGGTTAACAGTCTTCTGTCGTATTGTTAGACAACTTGACTGGTTAACGTACAGCCTTCTGTCGTATTGTTAGACAACTTGACTGGTTAACAGCCTTCTGTCGTATTGTTAGACAACTTGACTGGTTAACAGCCTTCTGTCGTATTGTTAGACAACTTGACTGGTTAACAGCCTTCTGTCGTATTGTTAGACAACTTGGCTGGTTAACAGTCTTCTGTCGTATTGTTAGACAACTTGACTGGTTAACAGTCTTCTGTCGTATTGTTAGACAACTTGGCTGGTTAACAGCCTTCTGTCGTATTGTTAGACAACTTGACTGGTTAACGTACAGCCTTCTGTCGTATTGTTAGACAACTTGACTGGTTAACAGCCTTCTGTCGTATTGTTAGACAACTTGACTGGTTAACAGCCTTCTGTCGTATTGTTAGACAACTTGACTGGTTAACAGCCTTCTGTCGTATTGTTAGACAACTTGACTGGTTAACAGTCTTCTGTCGTATTGTTAGACAACTTGACTGGTTAACGTACAGCCTTCTGTCGTATTGTTAGACAACTTGACTGGTTAACAGCCTTCTGTCGTATTGTTAGACAACTTGACTGGTTAACAGCCTTCTGTCGTATTGTTAGACAACTTGACTGGTTAACAGCCTTCTGTCGTATTGTTAGACAACTTGACTGGTTAACAGCCTTCTGTCGTATTGTTAGACAACTTGACTGGTTAACAGCCTTCTGTCGTATTGTTAGACAACTTGACTGGTTAACAGTCTTCTGTCGTATTGTTAGACAACTTGACTGGTTAACAGTCTTCTGTCGTATTGTTAGACAACTTGACTAGTTAACAGTCTTCTGTCGTATTGTTAGACAACTTGACTGGTTAACGTACAGCCTTCTGTCGTATTGTTAGACAACTTGACTGGTTAACAGCCTTCTGTCGTATTGTTAGACAACTTGACTGGTTAACGTACAGCCTTCTGTCGTATTGTTAGACAACTTGACTGGTTAACAGCCTTCTGTCGTATTGTTAGACAACTTGACTGGTTAACAGCCTTCTGTCGTATTGTTAGACAACTTGACTGGTTAACAGCCTTCTGTCGTATTGTTAGACAACTTGACTAGTTAACAGCCTTCTGTCGTATTGTTAGACAACTTGACTGGTTAACAGCCTTCTGTCGTATTGTTAGACAACTTGACTGGTTAACAGTCTTCTGTCGTATTGTCAAACAACTTGACTGGTTAACAGCCTTCTGTCGTATTGTTAGACAACTTGACTAGTTAACAGTCTTCTGTCGTATTGTTAGACAACTTGACTGGTTAACAGCCTTCTGTCGTATTGTTAGACAACTTGACTGGTTAACAGCCTTCTGTCGTATTGTTAGACAACTTGACTGGTTAACAGCCTTCTGTCGTATTGTTAGACAACTTGACTGGTTAACAGCCTTCTGTCGTATTGTTAGACAACTTGACTGGTTAACAGCCTTCTGTCGTATTGTTAGACAACTTGACTGGTTAACAGCCTTCTGTCGTATTGTTAGACAACTTGACTGGTTAACAGTCTTCTGTCGTATTGTTAGACAACTTGACTGGTTAACAGCCTTCTGTCGTATTGTTAGACAACTTGACTAGTTAACAGTCTTCTGACGTATTGTTAGACAACTTGACTGGTTAACAGTCTTCTGTCGTATTGTTAGACAACTTGACTGGTTAACGTACAGCCTTCTGTCGTATTGTTAGACAACTTGACTGGTTAACAGCCTTCTGTCGTATTGTTAGACAACTTGACTGGTTAACAGCCTTCTGTCGTATTGTTAGACAACTTGACTAGTTAACAGCCTTCTGTCGTATTGTTAGACAACTTGACTAGTTAACAGCCTTCTGTCGTATTGTTAGACAACTTGACTAGTTAACAGCCTTCTGTCGTATTGTTAGACAACTTGACTAGTTAACAGCCTTCTGTCGTATTGTTAGACAACTTGACTGGTTAACAGCCTTCTGTCGTATTGTTAGACAACTTGACTAGTTAACAGCCTTCTGTCGTATTGTTAGACAACTTGACTGGTTAACAGCCTTCTGTCGTATTGTTAGACAACTTGACTGGTTAACAGCCTTCTGTCGTATTGTTAGACAACTTGACTAGTTAACAGTCTTCTGTCGTATTGTTAGACAACTTGACTAGTTAACAGTCTTCTGTCGTATTGTTAGACAACTTGACTAGTTAACAGCCTTCTGTCGTATTGTTAGACAACTTGACTGGTTAACAGCCTTCTGTCGTATTGTTAGACAACTTGACTAGTTAACAGTCTTCTGTCGTATTGTTAGACAACTTGACTAGTTAACAGCCTTCTGTCGTATTGTTAGACAACGTGACTGGTTAACAGCCTTCTGTCGTATTGTTAGACAACTTGACTAGTTAACAGCCTTCTGTCGTATTGTTAGACAACGTGACTAGTTAACAGCCTTCTGTCGTATTGTTAGACAACTTGACTGGTTAACAGCCTTCTGTCGTATTGTTAGACAACTTGACTAGTTAACAGCCTTCTGTCGTATTGTTAGACAACGTGACTGGTTAACAGCCTTCTGTCGTATTGTTAGACAACTTGACTGGTTAACAGTCTTCTGTCGTATTGTTAGACAACTTGACTAGTTAACAGTCTTCTGTCGTATTGTTAGACAACTTGACTGGTTAACAGTCTTCTGTCGTATTGTTAGACAACTTGACTGGTTAACAGTCTTCTGTCGTATTGTTAGACAACTTGGCTGGTTAACAGTCTTCTGTCGTATTGTTAGACAACTTGACTGGTTAACAGTCTTCTGTCGTATTGTTAGACAACTTGACTGGTTAACAGTCTTCTGTCGTATTGTTAGACAACTTGACTGGTTAACAGCCTTCTGTCGTATTGTTAGACAACTTGACTGGTTAACAGTCTTCTGTCGTATTGTTAGACAACTTGGCTGGTTAACAGTCTTCTGTCGTATTGTTAGACAACTTGACTGGTTAACAGTCTTCTGTCGTATTGTTAGACAACTTGACTGGTTAACAGTCTTCTGTCGTATTGTTAGACAACTTGGCTGGTTAACAGTCTTCTGTCGTATTGTTAGACAACTTGACTAGTTAACAGCCTTCTGTCGTATTGTTAGACAACTTGGCTGGTTAACAGTCTTCTGTCGTATTGTCAGACAACTTGACTGGTTAACAGCCTTCTGTCGTATTGTTAGACAACTTGACTGGTTAACAGCCTTCTGTCGTATTGTTAGACAACTTGACTGGTTAACAGCCTTCTGTCGTATTGTTAGACAACTTGACTGGTTAACAGCCTTCTGTCGTATTGTTAGACAACTTGACTGGTTAACAGCCTTCTGTCGTATTGTTAGACAACTTGACTGGTTAACAGCCTTCTGTCGTATTGTTAGACAACTTGACTGGTTAACAGTCTTCTGTCGTATTGTTAGACAACTTGACTGGTTAACGTACAGCCTTCTGTCGTATTGTTAGACAACTTGGCTGGTTAACAGTCTTCTGTCGTATTGTTAGACAACTTGACTAGTTAACAGCCTTCTGTCGTATTGTTAGACAACTTGACTGGTTAACAGTCTTCTGTCGTATTGTTAGACAACTTGGCTGGTTAACAGCCTTCTGTCGTATTGTTAGACAACTTGACTGGTTAACGTACAGCCTTCTGTCGTATTGTTAGACAACTTGACTGGTTAACAGCCTTCTGTCGTATTGTTAGACAACTTGACTGGTTAACAGCCTTCTGTCGTATTGTTAGACAACTTGACTGGTTAACAGTCTTCTGTCGTATTGTTAGACAACTTGACTGGTTAACGTACAGCCTTCTGTCGTATTGTTAGACAACTTGACTGGTTAACAGCCTTCTGTCGTATTGTTAGACAACTTGACTGGTTAACAGCCTTCTGTCGTATTGTTAGACAACTTGACTGGTTAACAGCCTTCTGTCGTATTGTTAGACAACTTGACTGGTTAACAGTCTTCTGTCGTATTGTTAGACAACTTGACTAGTTAACAGTCTTCTGTCGTATTGTTAGACAACTTGACTGGTTAACAGCCTTCTGTCGTATTGTTAGACAACTTGACTGGTTAACAGCCTTCTGTCGTATTGTTAGACAACTTGACTGGTTAACAGCCTTCTGTCGTATTGTTAGACAACTTGACTGGTTAACAGCCTTCTGTCGTATTGTTAGACAACTTGACTGGTTAACAGCCTTCTGTCGTATTGTTAGACAACTTGACTGGTTAACAGCCTTCTGTCGTATTGTTAGACAACTTGACTGGTTAACAGTCTTCTGTCGTATTGTTAGACAACTTGACTAGTTAACAGCCTTCTGTCGTATTGTTAGACAACTTGACTGGTTAACAGTCTTCTGTCGTATTGTCAAACAACTTGACTGGTTAACAGCCTTCTGTCGTATTGTTAGACAACTTGACTAGTTAACAGTCTTCTGTCGTATTGTTAGACAACTTGACTGGTTAACAGTCTTCTGTCGTATTGTTAGACAACTTGACTAGTTAACAGCCTTCTGTCGTATTGTTAGACAACTTGACTGGTTAACAGTCTTCTGTCGTATTGTCAAACAACTTGACTGGTTAACAGCCTTCTGTCGTATTGTTAGACAACTTGACTAGTTAACAGTCTTCTGTCGTATTGTTAGACAACTTGACTGGTTAACAGTCTTCTGTCGTATTGTTAGACAACTTGGCTGGTTAACAGCCTTCTGTCGTATTGTTAGACAACTTGACTGGTTAACAGCCTTCTGTCGTATTGTTAGACAACTTGGCTGGTTAACAGTCTTCTGTCGTATTGTTAGACAACTTGACTGGTTAACAGCCTTCTGTCGTATTGTTAGACAACTTGACTGGTTAACAGTCTTCTGTCGTATTGTTAGACAACTTGACTAGTTAACAGCCTTCTGTCGTATTGTTAGACAACTTGACTGGTTAACAGTCTTCTGTCGTATTGTCAAACAACTTGACTGGTTAACAGCCTTCTGTCGTATTGTTAGACAACTTGACTAGTTAACAGTCTTCTGTCGTATTGTTAGACAACTTGGCTGGTTAACAGCCTTCTGTCGTATTGTTAGACAACTTGACTAGTTAACAGTCTTCTGTCGTATTGTTAGACAACTTGACTGGTTAACGTACAGCCTTCTGTCGTATTGTTAGACAACTTGACTGGTTAACAGCCTTCTGTCGTATTGTTAGACAACTTGACTGGTTAACAGCCTTCTGTCGTATTGTTAGACAACTTGACTAGTTAACAGTCTTCTGTCGTATTGTTAGACAACTTGACTGGTTAACAGTCTTCTGTCGTATTGTTAGACAACTTGACTAGTTAACAGTCTTCTGTCGTATTGTTAGACAACTTGACTGGTTAACGTACAGCCTTCTGTCGTATTGTTAGACAACTTGACTGGTTAACAGCCTTCTGTCGTATTGTTAGACAACTTGACTGGTTAACAGCCTTCTGTCGTATTGTTAGACAACTTGACTGGTTAACAGCCTTCTGTCGTATTGTTAGACAACTTGACTGGTTAACAGCCTTCTGTCGTATTGTTAGACAACTTGACTAGTTAACAGCCTTCTGTCGTATTGTTAGACAACTTGACTGGTTAACAGCCTTCTGTCGTATTGTTAGACAACTTGACTGGTTAACAGCCTTCTGTCGTATTGTTAGACAACTTGACTAGTTAACAGTCTTCTGTCGTATTGTTAGACAACTTGACTGGTTAACAGCCTTCTGTCGTATTGTTAGACAACTTGACTGGTTAACAGCCTTCTGTCGTATTGTTAGACAACTTGACTGGTTAACAGCCTTCTGTCGTATTGTTAGACAACTTGACTGGTTAACAGCCTTCTGTCGTATTGTTAGACAACTTGACTGGTTAACAGTCTTCTGTCGTATTGTTAGACAACTTGACTGGTTAACAGCCTTCTGTCGTATTGTTAGACAACTTGACTGGTTAACAGCCTTCTGTCGTATTGTTAGACAACTTGACTGGTTAACAGCCTTCTGTCGTATTGTTAGACAACTTGACTGGTTAACAGCCTTCTGTCGTATTGTTAGACAACTTGACTGGTTAACAGTCTTCTGTCGTATTGTTAGACAACTTGACTGGTT
Source organism: Salvelinus alpinus (assembly GCF_045679555.1). Lineage (NCBI taxonomy): Eukaryota > Metazoa > Chordata > Actinopteri > Salmoniformes > Salmonidae > Salvelinus > Salvelinus alpinus. The sequence continues at coordinate 8,172,893 of NC_092096.1, read as the reverse complement.
AACAGCCTTCTGTCGTATTGTTAGACAACTTGACTAGTTAACAGTCTTCTGACGTATTGTTAGACAACTTGACTGGTTAACAGTCTTCTGTCGTATTGTTAGACAACTTGACTGGTTAACGTACAGCCTTCTGTCGTATTGTTAGACAACTTGACTGGTTAACAGCCTTCTGTCGTATTGTTAGACAACTTGACTGGTTAACAGTCTTCTGTCGTATTGTTAGACAACTTGACTGGTTAACAGCCTTCTGTCGTATTGTTAGACAACTTGACTAGTTAACAGCCTTCTGTCGTATTGTTAGACAACTTGACTAGTTAACAGCCTTCTGTCGTATTGTTAGACAACTTGACTAGTTAACAGCCTTCTGTCGTATTGTTAGACAACTTGACTAGTTAACAGCCTTCTGTCGTATTGTTAGACAACTTGACTGGTTAACAGCCTTCTGTCGTATTGTTAGACAACTTGACTAGTTAACAGCCTTCTGTCGTATTGTTAGACAACTTGACTGGTTAACAGCCTTCTGTCGTATTGTTAGACAACTTGACTGGTTAACAGCCTTCTGTCGTATTGTTAGACAACTTGACTAGTTAACAGTCTTCTGTCGTATTGTTAGACAACTTGACTAGTTAACAGTCTTCTGTCGTATTGTTAGACAACTTGACTAGTTAACAGCCTTCTGTCGTATTGTTAGACAACTTGACTGGTTAACAGCCTTCTGTCGTATTGTTAGACAACTTGACTAGTTAACAGTCTTCTGTCGTATTGTTAGACAACTTGACTAGTTAACAGCCTTCTGTCGTATTGTTAGACAACGTGACTGGTTAACAGCCTTCTGTCGTATTGTTAGACAACTTGACTAGTTAACAGCCTTCTGTCGTATTGTTAGACAACGTGACTAGTTAACAGCCTTCTGTCGTATTGTTAGACAACTTGACTGGTTAACAGCCTTCTGTCGTATTGTTAGACAACTTGACTAGTTAACAGCCTTCTGTCGTATTGTTAGACAACGTGACTGGTTAACAGCCTTCTGTCGTATTGTTAGACAACTTGACTGGTTAACAGTCTTCTGTCGTATTGTTAGACAACTTGACTAGTTAACAGTCTTCTGTCGTATTGTTAGACAACTTGACTGGTTAACAGTCTTCTGTCGTATTGTTAGACAACTTGACTGGTTAACAGTCTTCTGTCGTATTGTTAGACAACTTGACTGGTTAACAGCCTTCTGTCGTATTGTTAGACAACTTGACTGGTTAACAGTCTTCTGTCGTATTGTTAGACAACTTGGCTGGTTAACAGTCTTCTGTCGTATTGTTAGACAACTTGACTGGTTAACAGTCTTCTGTCGTATTGTTAGACAACTTGACTGGTTAACAGTCTTCTGTCGTATTGTTAGACAACTTGGCTGGTTAACAGTCTTCTGTCGTATTGTTAGACAACTTGACTAGTTAACAGCCTTCTGTCGTATTGTTAGACAACTTGGCTGGTTAACAGTCTTCTGTCGTATTGTTAGACAACTTGACTGGTTAACAGCCTTCTGTCGTATTGTTAGACAACTTGACTGGTTAACAGCCTTCTGTCGTATTGTTAGACAACTTGACTGGTTAACAGCCTTCTGTCGTATTGTTAGACAACTTGACTGGTTAACAGCCTTCTGTCGTATTGTTAGACAACTTGACTGGTTAACAGCCTTCTGTCGTATTGTTAGACAACTTGACTGGTTAACAGCCTTCTGTCGTATTGTTAGACAACTTGACTGGTTAACAGTCTTCTGTCGTATTGTTAGACAACTTGACTGGTTAACGTACAGCCTTCTGTCGTATTGTTAGACAACTTGGCTGGTTAACAGTCTTCTGTCGTATTGTTAGACAACTTGACTGGTTAACAGCCTTCTGTCGTATTGTTAGACAACTTGACTGGTTAACAGTCTTCTGTCGTATTGTTAGACAACTTGACTAGTTAACAGTCTTCTGTCGTATTGTTAGACAACTTGACTAGTTAACAGCCTTCTGTCGTATTGTTAGACAACTTGACTAGTTAACAGCCTTCTGTCGTATTGTCAGACAACTTGACTGGTTAACAGCCTTCTGTCGTATTGTTAGACAACTTGACTGGTTAACAGCCTTCTGTCGTATTGTCAGACAACTTGACTGGTTAACAGCCTTCTGTCGTATTGTCAGACAACTTGACTGGTTAACAGCCTTCTGTCGTATTGTTAGACAACTTGACTGGTTAACAGCCTTCTGTCGTATTGTCAGACAACTTGACTGGTTAACAGCCTTCTGTCGTATTGTTAGACAACTTGACTGGTTAACAGCCTTCTGTCGTATTGTCAGACAACTTGACTGGTTAACAGCCTTCTGTCGTATTGTCAGACAACTTGACTGGTTAACAGCCTTCTGTCGTATTGTTAGACAACTTGACTGGTTAACAGCCTTCTGTCGTATTGTCAGACAACTTGACTGGTTAACAGCCTTCTGTCGTATTGTTAGACAACTTGACTGGTTAACAGCCTTCTGTCGTATTGTTAGACAACTTGACTGGTTAACAGTCTTCTGTCGTATTGTTAGACAACTTGGCTGGTTAACAGTCTTCTGTCGTATTGTTAGACAACTTGACTGGTTAACAGTCTTCTGTCGTATTGTTAGACAACTTGACTAGTTAACAGCCTTCTGTCGTATTGTTAGACAACTTGACTGGTTAACAGCCTTCTGTCGTATTGTTAGACAACTTGACTAGTTAACAGCCTTCTGTCGTATTGTTAGACAACTTGGCTGGTTAACAGTCTTCTGTCGTATTGTTAGACAACTTGGCTAGTTAACAGTCTTCTGTCGTATTGTTAGACAACTTGACTGGTTAACAGCCTTCTGTCGTATTGTTAGACAACTTGACTGGTTAACAGTCTTCTGTCGTATTGTTAGACAACTTGACTGGTTAACAGCCTTCTGTCGTATTGTTAGACAACTTGACTGGTTAACAGCCTTCTGTCGTATTGTTAGACAACTTGACTGGTTAACAGCCTTCTGTCGTATTGTTAGACAACTTGACTGGTTAACAGCCTTCTGTCGTATTGTGAGACAACTTGACTGGTTAACAGCCTTCTGTCGTATTGTTAGACAACTTGACTAGTTAACAGTCTTCTGTCGTATTGTTAGACAACTTGGCTGGTTAACAGCCTTCTGTCGTATTGTTAGACAACTTGACTGGTAATTACATTACCATTACCAGCACCTAAATAAAAACATTACTAGCAACTAAATATAAACATTACCATTACCAGCACCTAAATATAAACATTATCATTACCAGCACCTAAATATAAACATTACCAGCACCTAAATATAAACATTACCAGCACCTAAATATAAACATTACCAGCACCTAAATATAAACATTACCAGCACCTAAATATAAACATTACCAGCACCTAAATATAAACATTACCATTACAGCACCTAAATATAAACATTACCAGCACCTAAATATAAACATTACCAGCACCTAAATTGAGTACCAGCACCTAAATATAAACATTACCAGCACCTAAATATAAACATTACCAGCACCTAAATATAAACATTACTAGCAACTAAATATAAACATTACCATTACCAGCACCTAAATATAAACATTACCAGCACCTAAATATAAACATTACCATTACCAGCACCTAAATATAAACATTACCAGCACCTAAATATAAACATTACCAGCACCTAAATATAAACATTACCAGCACCTAAATATAAACATTACCAGCACCTAAATATAAACATTACTAGCAACTAAATATAAACATTACCATTACCAGCACCTAAATATAAACATTACCAGCACCTAAATATAAACATTACCAGCACCTAAATATAAACATTACCATTACCAGCACCTAAATATAAACATTACCAGCACCTAAATATAAACATTACCATTACCAGCACCTAAATATAAACATTACCAGCACCTAAATTGAGTACCAGCACTTATTTCAGTCCATTTCAAGCACTGCGGCTCACCACCACGACAGCCAATCAGTGTTCTTTAACCCAGTTGTCTGCTTGCATTTTTAATGAGGGGATTTAATGGTCTGTAACACAACACCCTCACAGTGTTTTCATTTAATGGTCTGTAACACAACACCCTCACAGTGTTTTCATTTAATGGTCTGTAACACAACACCCTCACAGTGTTTTAATTTAATGGTCTGTAACACAACACCCTCACAGTGTTTTAATTTAATGGTCTGTAACACAACACCCTCACAGTGTTTTCATTTAATGGTCTGTAACACAACACCCTCACAGTGTTTTAATTTAATGGTCTGTAACACAACACCCTCACAGTGTTTTAATTTAATGGTCTGTAACACAACACCCTCACAGTGTTTTCATTTAATGGTCTGTAACACAACACCCTCAGTGTTTTCATTTAATGGTCTGTAACACAACACCCTCACAGTGTTTTCATTTAATGGTCTGTAACACAACACCCTCACAGTGTTTTCATTTAATGGTCTGTAACACAACACCCTCAGTGTTTTCATTTAATGGTCTGTAACACAACACCCTCACAGTGTTTTAATTTAATGGTCTGTAACACAACACCCTCACAGTGTTTTAATTTAATGGTCTGTAACACAACACCCTCACAGTGTTTTAATTTAATGGTCTGTAACACAACACCCTCACAGTGTTTTAATTTAATGGTCTGTAACACAACACCCTCACGGTGTTTTCATTTAATGGTCTGTAACACAACACCCTCACAGTGTTTTCATTTAATGGTCTGTAACACAACACCCTCACAGTGTTTTCATTTAATGGTCTGTAACACAACACCCTCACCGTGTTTTCATTTAATGGTCTGTAACACAACACCCTCACAGTGTTTTCATTTAATGGTCTGTAACACAACACCCTCACAGTGTTTTAATTTAATGGTCTGTAACACAACACCCTCACAGTGTTTTAATTTAATGGTCTGTAACACAACACCCTCACAGTGTTTTCATTTAATGGTCTGTAACACAACACCCTCACAGTGTTTTAATTTAATGGTCTGTAACACAACACCCTCACGGTGTTTTCATTTAATGGTCTGTAACACAACACCCTCACAGTGTTTTCATTTAATGGTCTGTAACACAACACCCTCACGGTGTTTTCATTTAATGGTCTGTAACACAACACCCTCACAGTGTTTTCATTTAATGGTCTGTAACACAACACCCTCACAGTGTTTTCATTTAATGGTCTGTAACACAACACCCTCACAGTGTTTTCATTTAATGGTCTGTAACACAACACCCTCACGGTGTTTTCATTTAATGGTCTGTAACACAACACCCTCACAGTGTTTTCATTTAATGGTCTGTAACACAACACTCTCACAGTGTTTTCATTTAATGGTCTGTAACACAACACCCTCACAGTGTTTTCATTTAATGGTCTGTAACACAACACCCTCACAGTGTTTTCATTTAATGGTCTGTAACACAACACCCTCACAGTGTTTTCATTTAATGGTCTGTAACACAACACCCTCAGTGTTTTCATTTAATGGTCTGTAACACAACACCCTCACAGTGTTTTCATTTAATGGTCTGTAACACAACACCCTCACAGTGTTTTCATTTAATGGTCTGTAACACAACACCCTCAGTGTTTTAATTTAATGGTCTGTAACACAACACCCTCAGTGTTTTCATTTAATGGTCTGTAACACAACACCCTCACAGTGTTTTAATTTAATGGTCTGTAACACAACACCCTCACAGTGTTTTCATTTTAGTCCCGTTGTGTGTGTGTCTGTGTGTGCGTGCGTGTGCATGTGTGTGTAAGGACCAGCCACTACTCATTAGCACGGCCTGGCCTCCTCAGGTCAAACTGGGATGGAAGGAAGGCTAGTTGGGGAAGAAGGAGGAGGACAGGAGGTGGAGGACAGGAGGAGGACAGGAGGTGGAGAAGGACAGGAGGAGGAGGACAGGAGGTGGAGGACAGGAGGAGGAGGACAGGAGGAGGAGTCCAGGAGGTGGAGGACAGGAGGAGGACAGGAGGTGGAGAAAGACAGGAGGAGGAGGACAGGAGGAGGACAGGAGGTGGAGAAGGACAGGAGGAGGAGGACAGGAGGTGGAGGACAGGAGGAGGAGGACAGGAAGTGGAGTAGGACAGGAGTAGGAGTAGGACAGGAGTAGGAAAGGAGGAGGACAGGAGGTGGAGGAGGAGAGGAAGACAGGAGGAGGTAAAGGAGGACAGGAGGAGGTAAAGGAGGAGATAGAGGAGGGTTTAAATGAGCAGACTGGTACATTGTATATGGATCAGGATCCAACAATGACTGCCGCTGCTCAGTGGAGAATATATATATCTATATGTATATGTATTTATCATGTCATCTAGACAGAGGTACTGAAGGGATGATCACACTAATCTCCACAGCTCTGGGTGGCCTTGGAGCCTGATTAGAATACAATGTTAATGATTGAATGAGTAACTTGGGGATACAAGACAAGTTTCCACATATTCAGGGCTGTGCCAGCCAACTAGTACCTAAATACATCATGTGTGGGGATCCCATATGATCATGTGATAACACGTTTAAACCACTAAGGCCATAATTAACAAGGCACAATGCTTTGGATAGGTCAGAATCTTAGCCAATGCTAAGGCCATAATTAACACGGCACAATGCTTTGGATAGGCCAGAATCTTAGCCAATCCTAAGGCCAAGCTCTGTATATCAAGCCCTGCATATCAAGCCCTGTATATCAAGCCCGGTATATCAAGCCCTGTACAACAAGCCCTGTATATCAAGCCCTGTATATCAAGCCCTGTATATCAAGCCCTGTACATCAAGCCCTGTACATCAAGCCCTGTACATCAAGCCCCGTACATCAAGCCCCGTACATCAAGCCCTGTACATCAAGCCCTGCCGACCGTACACATCACCTCATCTCTCAGGATGGTCGTCGCTGTGATTGATTTGAGGAACAGAAAGTGAACGTAGAAGGTGCCTGCTCAGCTCCGACTCCTTTCACCTCAGTATCTCCTTTACGTTTATCAATCAATCAATCAATCAATCAATCAATCAAATGTATTTATGAAGCCCTTCGTACATCAGCTGATATCTCAAAGTGCTGTACAGAAACCCAGCCTAAAACCCCAAACAGCAAGCAATGCAGGTGTAGAAGCACCTGCCATTTCCAGGCTTTCCTAGTCGATCGCCAAACAGTTCAGTAAAAAGGTCGATGATAAAGCCTTGCGTTCCTATTTGTTTCCCCGTTTGTTTCTCTCTGTTTGCACGAGGGCAGTTTGATTCAGCTGCCCTGCGCGCCGGGTCGTCGAACGGATCCCATTCTGAACCAATTCATGTGTCTGAAGGTACAAACGCTGCCTGCCCGGCGGGCGGGCCCGGAGAGCAAATCAAGTGCACCTATAGGCCTACCCCTGGCCAATCAGATAGCTCAGATGACCTGCAGCCTCTACCAGCCAACAGCTAAGCTGATAGTCGACTACAGTGTGAGACTTCAAAACGTTTAAAACCACGACTAGAGAGAGAGACTGTCAACGAATACAGCAAGTAGCTGCTGTTTTTATGAGTAACTTCATGTTTAAGTTATTCATCGTTGTCAACACTTTATTCAACACTTTCATAAAGCCGTAAAATGGCAGCTCCCTTATAAACTCACATTACAAAGATAAGATAAACGTGCGGTGTAATTAACTGCTTTGGTTCCTTTTTGTAATATCGAAGGAATATTTCACGTTCTCTGGTCATACGAGTAACAACATGAATTGGTGCATGAAAATAATGAAGTGAGACTGGAGTTTCTCCATCAGCTGGAAGACTGATGGTCAGTCAGTGGAGGGAGGAAGAACAGAGGAACGATGAGATGCATCATCTCTCCTCCCCTCTCTCCTCCCCTCTCTCCTTCCCTCTCTCCTCCCCTCTCTCCTCCCCTCTCTCCTTCCCTCTCTCCTTCCCTCTCTCCTCCCTCTCTCCTTCCCTCTCTCCTCCCCTCTCTCCTTCCCTCTCTCCCTCCCTCTCTCCTCCCCTCTCTCCCTCCCTCTCTCCTTCCCTCTCTCCTCCCCTCTCTCCCTCCCTCCCTCTCTCCTCCCCTCTCTCCTTCCCTCTCTCCTTCCCTCTCTCCTCCCCTCTCTCCTTCCCTCTCTCCTTCCCTCTCTCCTCCCCTCTCTCCTCCCCGCTCTCCTCCCCGCTCTCCTCCCCTCTCTCCACCCCTCTCTCCTCCCCTCTCTCCCTCCCTCTCTCCTTCCCTCTCTCCTTCCCTCTCTCCCTCCCTCTCTCCTTCCCACTCTCCTCCCCTCTCTCCCTCCCTCTCTCCTTCCCTCTCTCCTCCCCTCCCCTCTCTCCTTCCCTCTCTCCTTCCCTCTCTCCCTCTGCTGAGACTGACCATCAGATGCAGCCTCTCTCCTCCCCTCTCTCCCTCCCTCTCTCCTTCCCTCTCTCCTTCCCTCTCTCCCTCTGCTGAGACTGACCATCAGATGCAGCCTCTCTCCTCCCCTCTCTCCCTCCCTCTCTCCCTCCCTCTCTCCCTCCTTCCCTCTCTCCTTCCCTCTCTCCCTCCTCTGCAGAGACTGACCATCAGATGCAGGCACCATCAGTCCAGTAATAAAAAGCTAATTCAATGTATGTATCAGGTCTGTGTTCTTATCCTCACTCAGCTGTGCCTCACAAGTAATACAACAAATACTCTATTACCAGTGTGATCATATACTGTAGCTAACATGTTGAAATATCATTTCTAAATGGTCTGAGAACAACATTAGCAGGGCAATTCAAGCTTAGCCAATATGCAGTGATAATGTACTGGGCCTAAAGCCTACTGCACAAACCTCATTGCTACAGAACTGGTTTTAATTGGTTAATGTTGCATAGACTTATGTTTTTTAAGTCATGTTTATAAAAGAAATCTCAGCGGTAGATCATCGGCTTGCGTTTTGACTCAAGAAAGTGATCTGAGCTCAGGAAGAGGTTGGGGACCACTGCTGTAGACTTTTCCCCCTGTTGGCTCATAGAAGGAAGCTGCTGAAATGGGAGTCTTGATTTGGACATGTTGTCACTGCATTGACAATAATCTGCCAAATACATGAGTCATCCTATTGTTGTTTTACAAAACCCACGTTTACAATGCCAGGAACGTGGGTTTAGTTCCTGCTGGGGTCACCCATAGGACAACGGTTTAATTCCTGCTGAGGTCACCCATAGGACAACGGTTTAATTCCTGCTGGGGTCACCCATAGGACAACGGTTTAATTCCTGCTGGGGTCACCCATAGGACAACGGTTTAGTTCCTGCTGGGCCCACCCATAGGACAACGGTTTAGTTCCTGCTGGGGTCACCCATAGGACAACGGTTTAATTCCTGCTGGGGTCACCCATAGGACAACGGTTTAATTCCTGCTGGGGTCACCCATAGGACAACGGTTTAATTCCTGCTGGGGTCACCCATAGGACAACGGTTTAGTTCCTGCTGGGGTCACCCATAGGACAACGGTTTAATTCCTGCTGGGGTCACCCATAGGACAACGGTTTAATTCCTGCTGAGGTCACCCATAGGACAACGGTTTAATTCCTGCTGGGGTCACCCATAGGACAACGGTTTAGTTCCTGCTGGGGTCACCCATAGGACAACGGTTTAATTCCTGCTGGGGTCACCCATGGGACAACGGTTTATTTCCTGCTGGGGTCACCCATAGGACAACGGTTTAGTTCCTGCTGGGGTCACCCATAGGACAACGGTTTAATTCCTGCTGGGGTCACCCATAGGACAACGGTTTAATTCCTGCTGGGGTCACCCATAGGACAACGGTTTAGTTCCTGTTGGGGTCACCCATAGGACAACGGTTTAATTCCTGCTGGGGTCACCCATAGGACAACGGTTTAATTCCTGCTGGGGTCACCCATAGGACAACGGTTTAATTCCTGCTGGGGTCACCCATAGGCCAACGGTTTAATTCCTGCTGGGGCCACCCATAGGACAACGGTTTAATTCCTGCTGGGGTCACCCATAGGCCAACGGTTTAGTTCCTGCTGGGGCCACCCATAGGACAACGGTTTAGTTCCTGCTGGGGTCACCCATAGGACAACGGTTTAATTCATATATACAATAGCACTGTGTCCCTGCATGTGTGTCAGGTTTAGGGTTAGGTTGAGGTGTGTGTGTGTGTGTGTGTGTGTGTGTGTGTGTGTGTGTGTGTGTGTGTGTGTGTGTGTGTGTGTGTGTGTGTGTGTGTGTGTGTGTGTGTGTGTGTGTGTGTGTGTGTGTGTGTGTGTGTGTGTGTGTGTGTGTGTGTGTTAAAGTTCAGTAGCATGGTTCTCACCCTGGCGGCTGCCTTGGAGGGGCATTTGTTCTTGCTGCCTCTGGGACGACCCCTTGGTCGTTTAGGGCCGGGCTCTCCAGTAGGTTCCTACGGGCAGACAGACAGTCAGTCAGACAGAAAGACATAGAGACAGTCAGACAGACATAAAGACCGTCAGACAGACAGAGAGACAGTCAGACAGACAGTCAGTCAGACAGGGGGAGAAACAAGGTGAGCATGAACATGGGGCTGAGTGTAGATTAGAGAACTGAGGACAGGAAACATAGCCTGTGTCCCAAATTGCATCCTATTCCCTATTTATTGCACAAAGCTCTGGCGCAATAACCACCTCTCCTCCCCCCTCCCTTCCCCACTCTCTCTCTGCTGAAGGAAAAGGTCCCTTTCAACAATGTGACCATTTACTGGTGGTCTCTTAGTCTGTCTACTGGTGGTCTCTTAGTCTGTCTACCATTTACTGGTGGTCTCTAGTCTGTCTACCATTTACTGGTGGTCTGTAGTCTGTCTACTAGTGGTCTCTAGGTCTGTCTACCATTTACTGGTGGTCTCTTAGTCTGTCTACCATTTACTGGTGGTCTCTTGGTCTGTCTACCATTTACTGGTGGTCTCTTGGTCTGTCTACCATTTACTGGTGGTCTCTTAGTCTGTCTACCATTTACTGGTGGTCTCTTGGTCTGTCTACCATTTACTGGTGGTCTCTTGATACGCGTAGAGAACCATTCACACTGACCTGATACCAGTAGAGAACCATTCACACTGACCTGATATGTGTAGAGAACCATTCACACTGACCTGATACCTGTAGAGAAGTAGAGAACCATTCACACTGACCTGATACCTGTAGAGAACCATTCACACTGACCTGTTACCTGTAGAGAACCATTCACACTGACCTGATACCAGTAGAGAACCATTCACACTGACCTGATACCTGTAGAGAACCATTCACACTGACCTGATACCTGTAGAGAACCATTCACACTGACCTGTTACCTGTAGAGAAGTAGAGAACCATTCACACAGACCTGATACCTGTAGAGAACCATTCACACAGACCTGATACCTGCAGAGAACCATTCACACAGACCTGATACCCGTAGAGAACCATTCACACAGACCTGATACCTGTAGAGAACCATTCACACTGACCTGATACCTGTAGAGAAGTAGAGAACCATTCACACAGACCTGATACCTGTAGAGAAGTAGAGAACCATTCACACAGACCTGATACCTGTAGAGAACCATTCACACAGACCTGATACCCGTAGAGAACCATTCACACTGACCTGATACCTGTAGAGAACCATTCACACAGACCTGATACCTGTAGAGAATTAGGTAAACATACATGAGGACTTTAGAGAGGTAGAGAACCATTCACACGGACCTGATACCTGTAGAGAACCATTCACACAGACCTGATACCTGTAGAGAACCATTCACACAGACCTGATACCTGTAGAGAAGTAGAGAACCATTCACACTGACCTGATACCTGTAGAGAACCATTCACACAGACCTGATACCTGTAGAGAACCATTCACACAGACCTGATACCTGTAGAGAAGTAGAGAACCATTCACACTGACCTGATACCTGTAGAGAACTATTCACACTGACCTGATACCTGTAGAGAACCATTCACACAGACCTGATACCTGTAGAGAACCATTCACACTGACCTGATACCTGTAGAGAACCATTCACACTGACCTGATACCTGTAGAGAACCATTCACACAGACCTGATACCTGTAGAGAACCATTCACACAGACCTGATACCTGTAGAGAAGTAGAGAACCATTCACACTGACCTGATACCTGTAGAGAACTATTCACACTGACCTGATACCTGTAGAGAACCATTCACACAGACATGATACCTGTAGAGAACCATTCACACTGACCTGATACCTGTAGAGAACCATTCACACTGACCTGATACCTGTAGAGAACCATTCACACTGACCTGATACCTGTAGAGAACCATTCACACAGACCTGATACCTGTAGAGAACCATTCACACAGACCTGATACCTGTAGAGAACCATTCACACAGACCTGATACCTGTAGAGAAGTAGAGAACCATTCACACTGACCTGATACCTGTAGAGAACCATTCACACTGACCTGATACCTGTAGAGAACCATTCACACAGACCTGTTACCTGTAGAGAACCATTCACACAGACCTGTTACCTGTAGAGAACCATTCACACAGACCTGATACCTGTAGAGAACCATTCACACTGACCTGATACCAGTAGAGAACCATTCACACAGACCTGATACCTGTAGAGAACCATTCACACTGACCTGATACCAGTAGAGAACCATTCACACTGACCTGATACCTGTAGAGAACCATTCACACAGACCTGATACCTGTAGAGAACCATTCACACTGACCTGATACCTGTAGAGAACCATTCACACTGACCTGATACCTGTAGAGAACCATTCACACTGACCTGATACCTGTAGAGAAGTAGAGAACCATTCACACTGACCTGATACCTGTAGAGAACCATTCACACTGACCTGATACCTGTAGAGAACCATTCACACAGACCTGATACCTGTAGAGAACCATTCACACAGACCTGATACCTGTAGAGAACCATTCAAACAGACCTGACACCTGTAGAGAACCATTCACACTTACCTGATACCTGTAGAGAACCATTCACACAGACCTGATACCTGTAGAGAACCATTCACACTTACCTGATACCTGTAGAGAACCATTCACACAGACCTGATACCTGTAGAGAAGTAGAGAACCATTCACACAGACCTGATACCTGTAGAGAACCATTCACACAGACCTGATACCTGAAGAGACCCATTCACACTGACCTGATACCTGCAAAGAACCATTCACACTGACCTGATACCTGTAGAGAACCATTCACACTGACCTGATACCTGTAGAGAACCATTCACACAGACCTGATACCTGTAGAGAACCATTCACACTGACCTGATACCTGCAGAGAACCATTCACACTGACCTGATACCTGTAGAGAACCATTCACACAGACCTGATACCTGTAGAGAACCATTCACACAGACCTGATACCTGTAGAGAAGTAGAGAACCATTCACACTGACCTGATACCTGTAGAGAACCATTCACACAGACCTGATACCTGTAGAGAACCATTCACACAGACCTGATACCTGTAGAGAAGTAGAGAACCATTCACACTGACCTGATACCTGTAGAGAACCATTCACACAGACCTGATACCTGTAGAGAACCATTCACACAGACCTGATACCTGTAGAGAAGTAGAGAACCATTCACACTGACCTGATACCTGTAGAGAACTATTCACACTGACCTGATACCTGTAGAGAACCATTCACACAGACCTGATACCTGTAGAGAATCATTCACACTGACCTGATACCTGTAGAGAACCATTCACACTGACCTGATACCTGTAGAGAACCATTCACACGGACCTGATACCTGTAGAGAACCATTCACACAGACCTGATACCTGTAGAGAAGTAGAGAACCATTCACACTGACCTGATACCTGTAGAGAACTATTCACACTGACCTGATACCTGTAGAGAACCATTCACACAGACCTGATACCTGTAGAGAACCATTCACACTGACCTGATACCTGTAGAGAACCATTCACACTGACCTGATACCTGTAGAGAACCATTCACACTGACCTGATACCTGTAGAGAACCATTCACACAGACCTGATACCTGTAGAGAACCATTCACACAGACCTGATACCTGTAGAGAACCATTCACACAGACCTGATACCTGTAGAGAACCATTCACACAGACCTGATACCTGTAGAGAAGTAGAGAACCATTCACACTGACCTGATACCTGTAGAGAACCATTCACACTGACTTGATACCTGTAGAGAACCATTCACACAGACCTGTTACCTGTAGAGAACCATTCACACAGACCTGATACCTGTAGAGAACCATTCACACTGACCTGATACCAGTAGAGAACCATTCACACAGACCTGATACCTGTAGAGAACCATTCACACTGACCTGATACCAGTAGAGAACCATTCACACTGACCTGATACCTGTAGAGAACCATTCACACAGACCTGATACCTGTAGAGAACCATTCACACTGACCTGATACCTGTAGAGAACCATTCACACTGACCTGATACCTGTAGAGAACCATTCACACTGACCTGATACCTGTAGAGAAGTAGAGAACCATTCACACTGACCTGATACCTGTAGAGAACCATTCACACTGACCTGATACCTGTAGAGAACCATTCACACAGACCTGATACCTGTAGAGAACCATTCACACAGACCTGATACCTGTAGAGAACCATTCACACAGACCTGACACCTGTAGAGAACCATTCACACTTACCTGATACCTGTAGAGAACCATTCACACAGACCTGATACCTGTAGAGAACCATTCACACTTACCTGATACCTGTAGAGAACCATTCACACAGACCTGATACCTGTAGAGAAGTAGAGAACCATTCACACAGACCTGATACCTGTAGAGAACCATTCACACAGACCTGATACCTGAAGAGACCCATTCACACTGACCTGATACCTGCAAAGAACCATTCACACTGACCTGATACCTGTAGAGAAGTAGAGAACCATTCACACTGACCTGATACCTGTAGAGAACCATTCACACAGACCTGATACCTGTAGAGAACCATTCACACAGACCTGATACCTGTAGAGAAGTAGAGAACCATTCACACTGACCTGATACCTGTAGAGAACCATTCACACAGACCTGATACCTGTAGAGAACCATTCACACAGACCTGATACCTGTAGAGAAGTAGAGAACCATTCACACTGACCTGATACCTGTAGAGAACTATTCACACTGACCTGATACCTGTAGAGAACCATTCACACAGACCTGATACCTGTAGAGAACCATTCACACTGACCTGATACCTGTAGAGAACCATTCACACTGACCTGATACCTGTAGAGAACCATTCACACAGACCTGATACCTGTAGAGAACCATTCACACAGACCTGATACCTGTAGAGAAGTAGAGAACCATTCACACTGACCTGATACCTGTAGAGAACTATTCACACTGACCTGATACCTGTAGAGAACCATTCACACAGACATGATACCTGTAGAGAACCATTCACACTGACCTGATACCTGTAGAGAACCATTCACACTGACCTGATACCTGTAGAGAACCATTCACACTGACCTGATACCTGTAGAGAACCATTCACA
>NC_092096.1:8105593-8157191 GCF_045679555.1 Salvelinus alpinus | reverse complement strand
CACACTGACCTGATACCTGTAGATAACCATTCACACTGACCTGATACCTGTAGAGAAGTAGAGAACCATTCACACTGACCTGATACCTGTAGAGAACCATTCACACAGACCTGATACCTGTAGAGAACCATTCACACTGACCTGATACCTGTAGATAACCATTCACACTGACCTGATACCTGTAGAGAAGTAGAGAACCATTCACACTGACCTGATACCTGTAGAGAACCATTCACACAGACCTGATACCTGTAGAGAACCATTCACACAGACCTGATACCTGTAGAGAACCATTCACACAGACCTGATACCTGTAGAGAACCATTCACACTGACCTGATACCTGTAGAGAACCATTCACACTGACCTGATACCTGTAGAGAACCATTCACACTGACCTGATACCTGTAGAGAACCATTCACACTGACCTGATACCTGTAGAGAAGTAGAGAACCATTCACACTGACCTGATACCTGTAGAGAACCATTCACACTGACCTGATACCTGTAGAGAACCATTCACACTGACCTGATACCTGTAGAGAACCATTCACACAGACCTGATACCTGTAGAGAACCATTCACACAGACCTGATACCTGTAGAGAACCATTCACACTGACCTGATACCTGTAGAGAACCATTCACACAGACCTGATACCTGTAGAGAACCATTCACACAGACCTGATACCTGTAGAGAACCATTCACACTGACCTGATACCTGTAGAGAACCATTCACACTGACCTGATACCTGTAGAGAACCATTCACACTGACCTGATACCTGTAGAGAAGTAGAGAACCATTCACACAGACCTGATACCTGTAGAGAACCATTCACACAGACCTGATACCTGTAGAGAACCATTCACACTGACCTGATACCTGCAGAGAACCATTCACACAGACCTGATACCTGTAGAGAACCATTCACACTGACCTGATACCTGTAGAGAACCATTCACACAGACCTGATACCTGTAGAGAAGTAGAGAACCATTCACACTGACCTGATACCTGTAGAGAAGTAGAGAACCATTCACACTGACCTGGTACCTGTAGAGAACCATTCACACAGACCTGATACCTGTAGAGAAGTAGAGAACCATTCACACTGACCTGATACCTGTAGAGAACCATTCACACTGACCTGATACCTGTAGAGAAGTAGAGAACCATTCACACTGACCTGATACCTGTAGAGAAGTAGAGAACCATTCACACAGACCTGATACCTGTAGAGAAGTAGAGAACCATTCACACAGACCTGATACCTGTAGAGAACCATTCACACAGACCTGAAACCTGTAGAGAAGTAGAGAACCATTCACACAGACCTGATACCTGTAGAGAACCATTCACACTGACCTGATACCTGTAGAGAACCATTCACACTGACCTGATACCTGTAGAGAACCATTCACACAGACCTGATACCTGTAGAGAACCATTCACACTGACCTGATACCTGTAGAGAACCATTCACACTGACCTGATACCTGTAGAGAAGTAGAGAACCATTCACACTGACCTGATACCTGTAGAGAAGTAGAGAACCATTCACACTGACCTGATACCTGTAGAGAACCATTCACACTGACCTGATACCTGTAGAGAACCATTCACACAGACCTGATACCTGTAGAGAAGTAGAGAACCATTCACACTGACCTGATACCTGTAGAGAAGTAGAGAACCATTCACACTGACCTGATACCTGTAGAGAACCATTCACACAGACCTGATACCTGTACAGAACCATTCACACTGACCTGATACCTGTAGAGAACCATTCACACTGACCTGATACCTGTAGAGGACCATTCACACAGACCTGATACCTGTAGAGAACCATTCACACTGACCTGATACCTGTAGAGAACCGTTCACACAGACCTGATACCTGTAGAGAACCATTCACACAGACCTGATACCTGTAGAGAACCATTCACACTGACCTGATACCTGTAGAGAACCATTCACACTGACCTGATACCTGTAGAGAACCATTCACACAGACCTGATACCTGTAGAGAACCATTCACACAGACCTGATACCTGTAGAGAACCATTCACACTGACCTGATACCTGTAGAGAACCATTCACACTGACCTGATACCTGTAGCGAACCATTCACACAGACCTGATACCTGTAGAGAACCATTCACACTGACCTGATACCTGTAGAGAACCATTCACACTGACCTGATACCTGTAGAGAAGTAGAGAACCATTCACACAGACCTGATACCTGTAGAGAACCATTCACACTGACCTGATACCTGTACAGAACCATTCACACTGACCTGATACCTGTAGAGAACCATTCACACTGACCTGATACCTGTAGAGAAGTAGAGAACCATTCACACTGACCTGATACCTGTAGAGAACCATTCACACAGACCTGATACCAGTAGAGAACCATTCACACTGACCTGATACCTGTAGAGAACCATTCACACAGACCTGATACCTGTAGAGAACCATTCACACTGACCTGATACCTGTAGAGAACCATTCACATTGACCTGATACCTGTAGAGAACCATTCACACAGACCTGATACCTGTAGAGAACCATTCACACAGACCTGATACCTGTAGAGAAGTAGAGAACCATTCACACAGACCTGATACCTGTAGAGAACCATTCACACAGACCTGATCATTGTAGAGAACCATTCACACAGACCTGATACCTGTAGAGAACCATTCACACAGACCTGATACCTGTAGAGAAGTAGAGAACCATTCACACTGACCTGATACGTGTAGAGAACCATTCACACTGACCTGATACCAGTAGAGAACCATTCACACTGACCTGATACCTGTAGAGAACCATTCACACTGACCTGATACCTGTAGAGAACCATTCACACAGACCTGATACCTGTAGAGAACCATTCACACAGACCTGATACCTGTAGAGAACCATTCACACAGACCTGATACCTGTAGAGAACCATTCACACAGACCTGATACCTGTAGAGAACCATTCACACAGACCTGATACCTGTAGAGAACCATTCACACAGACCTGATACCTGTAGAGAACCATTCACACAGACCTGATACCTGTAGAGAACCATTCACACAGACCTGATACCTGTAGAGAACCATTCACACTGACCTGATACCTGTAGAGAACCATTCACACAGACCTGATACCTGTAGAGAACCATTCACACAGACCTGATACCTGTAGAGAACCATTCACACTGACCTGATACCTGTAGAGAACCATTCACACAGACCTGATACCTGTAGAGAACCATTCACACAGACCTGATACCTGTAGAGAAGTAGAGAACCATTCACACTGACCTGATACCTGTAGAGAACCATTCACACAGACCTGATACCTGTAGAGAACCATTCACACATACCTGATACCTGTAGAGAAGTAGAGAACCATTCACACTGACCTGATACCTGTAGAGAACCATTCACACTGACCTGATACCTGTAGAGAAGTAGAGAACCATTCACACTGACCTGATACCTGTAGAGAACCATTCACACTGACCTGATACCTGTAGAGAAGTAGAGAACCATTCACACTGACCTGATACCTGTAGAGAACCATTCACACAGACCTGATACCTGTAGAGAACCATTCACACTGACCTGATACCTGTAGAGAACCATTCACACTGACCTGATACCTGTAGAGAAGTAGAGAACCATTCACACTGACCTGATACCTGTAGAGAACCATTCACACTGACCTGATACCTGTAGAGAACCATTCACACTGACCTGATACCTGTAGAGAACCATTCACACTGACCTGATACCTGTAGAGAACCATTCACACAGACCTGATACCTGTAGAGAAGTAGAGAACCATTCACACTGACCTGATACCTGTAGAGAACCATTCACACTGACCTGATACCTGTAGAGAACCATTCACACTGACCTGATACCTGTAGAGAACCATTCACACAGACCTGATACCTGTAGAGAACCATTCACACAGACCTGATACCTGTAGAGAACCATTCACACTGACCTGATACCTGTAGAGAACCATTCACACAGACCTGATACCTGTAGAGAACCATTCACACAGACCTGATACCTGTAGAGAACCATTCACACTGACCTGATACCTGTAGAGAACCATTCACACTGACCTGATACCTGTAGAGAACCATTCACACTGACCTGATACCTGTAGAGAAGTAGAGAACCATTCACACAGACCTGATACCTGTAGAGAACCATTCACACAGACCTGATACCTGTAGAGAACCATTCACACTGACCTGATACCTGCAGAGAACCATTCACACAGACCTGATACCTGTAGAGAACCATTCACACTGACCTGATACCTGTAGAGAACCATTCACACAGACCTGATACCTGTAGAGAAGTAGAGAACCATTCACACTGACCTGATACGTGTAGAGAACCATTCACACTGACCTGATACCTGTAGAGAACCATTCACACTGACCTGATACCTGTAGAGAACCATTCACACTGACCTGATACCTGTAGAGAACCATTCACACAGACCTGATACCTGTAGAGAACCATTCACACAGACCTGATACCTGTAGAGAACCATTCACACAGACCTGATACCTGTAGAGAACCATTCACACAGACCTGATACCTGTAGAGAACCATTCACACAGACCTGATACCTGTAGAGAACCATTCACACAGACCTGATACCTGTAGAGAACCATTCACACAGACCTGATACCTGTAGAGAACCATTCACACAGACCTGATACCTGTAGAGAACCATTCACACTGACCTGATACCTGTAGAGAACCATTCACACTGACCTGATACCTGTAGAGAACCATTCACACTGACCTGATACCTGTAGAGAACCATTCACACAGACCTGATACCTGTAGAGAACCATTCACACTGACCTGATACCTGTAGAGAAGTAGAGAACCATTCACACTGACCTGATACCTGTAGAGGACCATTCACACTGACCTGATACCTGTAGAGAACCATTCACACTGACCTGATACCTGTAGAGAACCATTCACACAGACCTGATACCTGTAGAGAACCATTCACACTGACCTGATACCTGTAGAGAACCATTCACACTGACCTGATACCTGTAGAGAACCATTCACACAGACCTGATACCTGTAGAGAACCATTCACACAGACCTGATACCTGTAGAGAACCATTCACACAGACCTGATACCTGTAGAGAACCATTCACACTGACCTGATACCTGTAGAGAACCATTCACACAGACCTGATACCTGTAGAGAAGTAGAGAACCATTCACACAGACCTGATACCTGTAGAGAAGTAGAGAACCATTCACACAGACCTGATACCTGTAGAGAACCATTCACACTGACCTGATACCTGTAGAGAACCATTCACACAGACCTGATACCTGTAGAGAACCATTCACACAGACCTGATACCTGTAGAGAACCATTCACACAGACCTGATACCTGTAGAGAACCATTCACACTGACCTGATACCTGTAGAGAACCATTCACACAGACCTGATACCTGTAGAGAACCATTCACACAGACCTGATACCTGTAGAGAAGTAGAGAACCATTCACACAGACCTGATACCTGTAGAGAACCATTCACACAGACCTGATACCAGTAGAGAACCATTCACACTGACCTGATACCAGTAGAGAACCATTCACACTGACCTGATACCAGTAGAGAACACAGACCTGATACCTGTATTCTGGTTACAGGGTCTGTGAAAATGCAGAAAACATGATATTAATTGACTTTTGTTTTTACCCCCCATACCCCTTTCAGATAACAGCTGCTATACAGAAGCTGGCATGGTAAATTAGTGGGATATTTGTCTGGGTATGAAAGGGGTATGTAATGCCAAACTGTTGTGCTTTGGCCACCAGTTGGTGTTTTGCATTGAAAAAAAAAACGTGTTTTATGAATGTTGATGTGAGTCACATTTACGACTTCCTTTAGGCACTGAATCATATCCTTTATTATGAACAGTAAACACATATACACGAAGCCTTTTTAAATACATATCTGGTGTTACAGGGTGTGTGAGTCAACTTGATGGAATATCTTGTAATGAACATCACCTAGCTATAGATCGCTAGGCATGGTCAATCAAAAACACAGCCTAAACAGGTATAGCATAGCCTGTTTGTCTCGAAGCAATGCTTCAAAAATAAACAAGAACAAGTCATAGCAAATGCAAAAACAAATTGTTGAGTCGTTCATGGCAAAGTTATATTGAAGGAAATGTGTTACAAAATCAAGTACGTGGAGAATCTATGCATGGACTCAACCTATAGCTTGGATTTACTGGCGATGCAAAGGAGATTAAACATCCTTAGTTCTATATCATTTCTAAATTAGAAACAGCCGTTATATTTCACACAATAATAATATTCGCTGTATATTTAAAATAAATGTTATTGTATAGTTCTGCGATCCTATATGTTGTTGAATCGTGAAACTAGACACCGACGGTTCGATGGGCTTATATACAACAACTGAGTCCTCTCTACCTACAATCATTACCAACCTTAACCCCCTATAACCGCATTTCAAAACAAACCGAATTTTTTTTTTTCTAAACAGTAACAACAACATTCCATGCTTTACTGTCCCTGCAGATCGGTTTGATTGTTCCAAGTTTTGCGTTGAACAACATCGGTGTAGCGCTGCAAGCTGCATCCGGACAGAGTTGCCTATCCCCAACGCGCAATGGGAACATACACACACACACTAGCATAGTAGCAGCTGCATATATGTCTGACATGTATGTTAACCTACATCGGATTAATAAATACATTAGGACTGACCTTAACCGGCTTCCTCGGTCTGCCCGGTCTGCGCTTGGCCGGTGCCTCTGCAGCCGCCGCAGGCTCCGGTTCCTGGGTCCCGGTCCCTGAACTCTCCCCGGCTTCTTCACCGCGTGCACTCATTGTGACTTTGTACCAAAATAGTAATCTCTCCTGCAGCAGTTTCTAGTCTACTGTACTACACACACGGTCAGCCCGGAGTCTATCCTGCCCTGCCTGCCTGCACACCAAGCGACCACACCGACAGCCACCGGACGTCCTGGTGCACGAGTCTGAGAGGGGGAATCCTCTTGTTGTGAACTAATGCACGAATCAACCGGTGGGTAGGCTATCAAAATTAATCGGAATAAGTTTGTGCTACTGAAAAGAAAAACAAAATTAAATTAAATTTAAAAAAACGCCTGAGGGAGATGTTGCTTGAGTGTATTATGAACAGCACGTGCTGCCCACTTCGGTATTTGGCTCAGAAGAAGAAAACCTCCCCGTCTCCCCTTTCTGTCGAAGTGGGTGGGGGTGGCTTTGGTGATAAAATAAGCCCGTGATCGATTGGAATTTCAGCCCCTGTCGTTACAAATGAGCGGGAGAACTATTGGAATGAAATGGTGACAGCTGCGCACTGTCAAATCCACGTGTCACGATTTGACTGACAAATAACAATAACTAGACTTTTATACCCTAGGCGATATGGCCGGGGCAAGAGTTTTTACATGGGATTGGCAAGACTACAATAAACAGAGGGCATTATAAATGCATCTCCACAGCCCACACGAAACCAGCCTACTCACTGAATGAGAATGAGGTAAAAAAAAAAAAAAAAAAAGAGGGAAAGAAAGCACCTTTCCTGTGGGTGGATAATGGAGGAGAGGAGGAGAGGAGGAGGGAGGCACCACAAAACAGAAAAAAAGCTGGCCCTAAGCCAGAGAAAACACGAGTAATTCTGCAACACTAAGAGGGAGACCACAGTGAGACAAAGTCACGTGTCCAGCAGCACCATTCATGTAACTGGCACAGGTCCCATCAGAGAGGGGAGTGCAGTGGAGCTCCAGGCAGAGATGGGAGAGCAGTGGAGCTCCAGGCAGAGAGGGGAGAGCAGTGGAGCTCCAGGAAGAGAGGGGAGAGCAGTGGAGCTCCAGGCAGAGAGGGGAGAGCAGTGGAGCTCCAGGCAGAGAGGGGAGAGCAGTGGAGCTCCAGGCAGAGAGGGGCGAGCAGTGCAGCTCCAGGCAGAGAGGGGCGAGCAGTGCAGCTCCAGGCAGAGAGGGGAGAGCAGTACAGCTCCAGGCAGAGAGGGGAGAGCAGTGGAGCTCCAGGCAGAGAGGGGAGAGCAGTGCAGCTCCAGGCAGAGAGGGGAGAGCAGTGGAGCTCCAGGCAGAGAGGGGAGAGCAGTACAGCTCCAGGCAGAGAGGGGAGAGCAGTGGAGCTCCAGGCAGAGAGGGGAGAGCAGTACAGCTCCAGGCAGAGAGGGGAGAGCAGTGGAGCTCCAGGCAGAGAGGGGAGAGCAGTGCAGCTCCAGGCAGAGAGGGGAGAGCAGTGGAGCTCCAGGCAGAGAGGGGAGAGCAGTACAGCTCCAGGCAGAGAGGGGAGAGCAGTACAGCTCCAGGCAGAGAGGGGAGAGCAGTGCAGCTCCAGGCAGAGAGGGGAGAGCAGTGGAGCTCCAGGCAGAGAGGGGAGAGCAGTACAGCTCCAGGCAGAGAGGGGAGAGCAGTGCAGCTCCAGGCAGAGGGGAGAGCAGTACAGCTCCAGGCAGAGAGGGGAGAGCAGTGGAGCTCCAGGCAGAGAGGGGAGAGCAGTACAGCTCCAGGCAGAGAGGGGAGAGCAGTGGAGCTCCAGGCAGAGAGGGGAGAGCAGTACAGCTCCAGGCAGAGAGGGGGGAGCAGTGGAGCTCCAGGCGGAGAGGGGAGAGCAGTACAGCTCCAGGCAGAGAGGGGAGAGCAGTGGAGCTCCAGGCTGAGAGGGGAGAGCAGTACAGCTCCAGGCAGAGAGGGGAGAGCAGTGCAGCTCCAGGCAGAGGGGAGAGAAGTACAGCACCAGGCAAAGAGGGGAGAGCAGTGGAGCTCCAGGCAGAGAGGGGAGAGCAGTACAGCTCCAGGCAGAGAGGGGAGAGCAGTGGAGCTCCAGGCAGAGAGGGGAGAGCAGTACAGCTCCAGGCAGAGAGGGGAGAGCAGTGCAGCTCCAGGCAGAGGGGAGAGCAGTACAGCACCAGGCAGAGAGGGGAGAGCAGTGGAGCTCCAGGCAGAGAGGGGAGAGCAGTACAGCTCCAGGCAGAGAGGGGAGAGCAGTGGAGCTCCAGGCAGAGAGGGGAGAGCAGTACAGCTCCAGGCAGAGAGGGGAGAGCAGTACAGCTCCAGGCAGAGAGGGGAGAGCAGTGGAGCTCCAGGCAGAGAGGGGAGAGCAGTACAGCTCCAGGCAGAGAGGGGAGAGCAGTACAGCTCCAGGCAGAGAGGGGAGAGCAGTACAGCTCCAGGCAGAGAGGGGAGAGCAGTGGAGCTCCAGGCAGAGAGGGGAGAGCAGTGGAGCTCCAGGCAGAGAGGGGAGAGCAGTACAGCTCCAGGCAGAGAGGGGAGAGCAGTACAGCTCCAGGCAGAGAGGGGAGAGCAGCCCATTTCATAATAGACAGAATGAGAGTATGTATTCTTATTCTGTGTGCTACTCATTCAAGGGTTTTTCTTAATTTTTTACTATTTTCTACATTGTAGAATATTAGTGAAGACATCAAAACCTATTAAATAACACATATGGAATCATGTAGTAACCATATGTGTTATTTCATAGTTTTGACGTCTTCACTATTATTCTACATTGTAGAAAATAGTAAAAATAAAGAAAAACCCTGGAACTGAGTAGGTGTGTCCCAAACTTTAGACTGGTACTGTATGTGCTCGGTCTCAGAGAGAGAGAGACCTCCAACAGCCGCGTCGTCTTTGAAGTCTCCCGCCCATCGACTGGAGTAAAGATCAATTACACAAGAACAACAGCGAGGAAGAATCCAACTGCTTTACGTGGAGGCTCCTTTCCCACGATCTGACCAGCATCAGCTGCCCTGCTCCACACACACACACGCACACACACACACACGCACGCACGCACGCACACACACACTATACACACACGCACACACACACACATACACACACACACACTATACACACACACTATACACACACACACACACACTATACACACACACACACACACACACACACGCGCGCGCGCACGCACGCACGCACGCACGCACACACACACATACACACACACACACACACACACACACACACACAGCCTACCTCCCAATTGGCACCCTGTTCCCTATGTAGTGCACTAGGCTACTTCCATTCCTCATGGGCTCATGAGGGCACTATGCAGGGCATAGGGGGGACATTTGGGATGGAGACACAGCCAATGGCGAGTCCTCCCCTCTCCACTCCTCTCCTCTGAATACTATTGTGTTGGACATGGGTTTTAAAAGGCATAGTGGAACGGTAGATCGGGCATCTTGAACTCAAAAAGGCCACAGAACCAAACAACCAAAGTGGAGCTAATTATTTTTAATGAATGAGCTTCAATGTTATTAATTAGTATTTTATACATACATGTAATTCTTATCTATTTGTAATCCCTATGTGTAAAAAAGTTGTAAAACAATGTCATTCTAAAAATAAATAACATCCGCTGTTGTCCATTAATGATTGTCGTAACACAAGTCTTTATGATGTCCTGCCTCTATGACTTGGTTAGGGGGGGGATCCGCGGGTTTGTTCTGTGAAAGAGAGGGATTCATTTGTCATTGGTATTCGGTTCATTCAGAAAAAACAGCCCTCAGACCCCCAAAGAAGGTGGAGGCAGCAGAAAGGAATTTGGCTGTTTTTCCCCCCCAGTTCCATCCCCTACCTCCCCCCGGTTCTCTCCCCTGCCTCCCCCAGACCCCTCCTCCCCCAAACCCCCTCCTCCCCAAGACCCCGCCCCTGCCTTCCCCAGACCCCCTCCTCCCCCAGACCCCGCCCCTGCCTTCCCCAGACCCCCTCCTCCCCCAGACCCCCTTCTCCCCCAAACCCCTCCTCCCCCAGACCCCCTCCTCCCCCCTCCCCCTCCTCCCCCAGACCCCGCCCCTGCCTTCCCCAGACCCCCTCCTCCCCCCTCCCCCTCCTCCCCCAGACCCCCTTCTCCCCCAGACAGAGCGGCGTCAGGAGAACAAGCACATGAAAGGAATACAATCAATAGCCACTGCAGGGGAAAAAAACTATTAAAACCAAAAGATCGATTACTTCTGAACAACTTCTGATGTTCAAGTCTCTCAGGCATTGGGATTTAAGTTTTAACTGCACACACACACAGGCTATTCTAGATTTAGGATTTAACTTCATGGGGTACAACAATAAAACTATAAAATAAACGTTTTATTTTTTTGACTTCCTGGAGAGCATTGCATTGTGTGAGGAGGGAATTTGGTAGCTCTTGCCTTTTGTGAAAGCAGCATTATTTGTAGTGGTTTTAATTGTGTGTTTTTGTTGCAGTAGGCCTAGTTGGGGAAAGACAGGGAAAGAGATTATTCTGGACTATACAGTGGGAGAGGAGACAGGGAAAGAGATTATTCTGGACTATACAGTGGGAGAGGAGACAGGGAAAGAGATTATTCTGGACTATACAGTGGGAGAGGAGACAGGGAATCAGAGATTATTCTGAGCTATACAGTGGGAGAGGAGACAGGGAAACAGAGATTATTCTGAGCTATATAGTGGGAGAGGAGACAGGGAAACAGAGATTATTCTGGACTATACAGTGGGAGAGGAGACAGGGAAAGAGAGATTATTCTGGACTATACAGTGGGAGAGGAGACAGGGAAACAGAGATTATTCTGGACTATACAGTGGGAGAGGAGACAGGGAAAGAGAGATTATTCTGGACTATACAGTGGGAGAGGAGACAGGGAAAGAGATTATTCTGGACTATACAGTGGGAGAGGAGACAGGGAAAGAGATTATTCTGGACTATACAGTGGGAGAGGAGACAGGGAAAGATATTATTCTGGACTATACAGTGGGAGAGGAGACAGGGAAAGAGATTATTCTGGACTATACAGTGGGAGAGGAGACAGGGAAAGAGATTATTCTGGACTATACAGTGGGAGAGGAGACAGGGAAAGAGAGATTATTCTGGGCTATAAAAAGGATTTGAAGCCAACCGCACCGCAACCCCCTGCCAACCCATGTCAAAGTTAACCACGTGTGTGTGTGTGTCTCTGTGTGTGTGTGTCTGTGTGTGTGTGTGTGTGTGTGTGTGTGTGTGTGTGTGTGTGTGTGTGTGTGTGTGTCAATGCAGCACCACCACATATGTAATGCATTAATGGAGTAGAGCTGAGAGCTAGCTGCTGTTAGGGGGTCTTACTACATTAATGGAGTAGAGCTGTGGGCTAGCTGCTGTTAGGGGGTCTTACTACATTAATGGAGTAGAGCTGTGAGCTAGCTGCAGTGAGGGGGTCTTACTACATTAATGGAGTAGAGCTGTGGGCTAGCTGCCGTGAGGGGGTCTTACTACATTAATGGAGTAGAGCTGTGGGCTAGCTGCCGTGAGGGGGTCTTACTACATTAATGGAGTAGAGCTGTGAGCTAGCTGCCGTGAGGGGGTCTTACTACATTAATGGAGTAGAGCTGTGAGCTAGCTGCCGTGAGGGGGTCTTACTACATTAATGGAGTAGAGCTGTGAGCTAGCTGCCGTGAGGGGGTCTTACTACATTAATGGAGTAGAGTTGTGGGCTAGCTGCCGTGAGGGGGTCTTACTACATTAATGGAGTAGAGCTGTGAGCTAGCTGCCGTGAGGGGGTCTTACTACATTAATGGAGTAGAGCTGTGAGCTAGCTGCCGTGAGGGGGTCTTACTACATTAATGGAGTAGAGCTGTGAGCTAGCTGCCGTGAGGGGGTCTTACTACATTAATGGAGTAGAGCTGTGAGCTAGCTGCCGTGAGGGGGTCTTACTACATTAATGGAGTAGAGCTGTGAGCTAGCTGCCGTGAGGGGGTCTTACTACATTTATGGAGAAGAGCTGTGAGCTAGCTGCCGTGAGGGGGTCTTACTACATTAATGGAGTAGAGCTGTGAGCTAGCTGCCGTGAGGGGGTCTTACTACATTAATGGAGTAGAGCTGTGAGCTAGCTGCCGTGAGGGGGTCTTACTACATTAATGGAGTAGAGCTGTGAGCTAGCTGCCGTGAGGGGGTCTTACTACATTTATGGAGAAGAGCTGTGAGCTAGCTGCCGTGAGGGGGTCTTACTACATTTATGGAGAAGAGCTGTGAGCTAGCTGCCGTGAGGGGGTCTTACTACATTTATGGAGTAGAGCTGTGAGCTAGCTGCCGTGAGGGGGTCTTACTACATTTATGGAGAAGAGCTGTGAGCTAGCTGCCGTGAGGGGGTCTTACTACATTTATGGAGAAGAGCTGTGAGCTAGCTGCCGTGAGGGGGTCTTACTACATTTATGGAGTAGAGCTGTGAGCTAGCTGCAGTAAAGGGGTCTTACTACATTAATGGAGTAGAGCTGTGAGCTAGCTGCCGTGAGGGGGTCTTACTACATTTATGGAGAAGAGCTGTGAGCTAGCTGCAGTAAAGGGGTCTTACTACATTAATGGAGTAGAGCTGTGAGCTAGCTGCCGTTAGGGGGTCTTACTACATTAATGGAGTAGAGCTGTGAGCTAGCTGCCGTTAGGGGGTCTTACTACATTTATGGAGTAGAGCTGTGAGCTAGCTGCAGTAAAGGGGTCTTACTACATTAATGGAGTAGAGCTGTGAGCTAGCTGCCGTTTGGGGGTCTTACTACATTAATGGAGTAGAGCTGTGAGCTAGCTGCCGTTAGGGGGTCTTACTACATTAATGGAGTAGAGCTGTGAGCTAGCTGCCGTAGGGGGGTCTTACTACATTAATGGAGTAGAGCTGTGAGCTAGCTGCCGTGGGGGGGGGTCTTACTACATTTATGGAGTAGAGCTGTGAGCTAGCTGCCGTGAAGGGGTCTTACTACATTAATGGAGTAGAGCTGTGAGCTAGCTGCTGTGAGGGGGTCTTACTACATTAATGGAGTAGAGCTGAGAGCTAGCTGCTGTGAGGGTCTTACTACATTTATGGAGTAGAGCTGTGGGCTAGCTGCAGTGAGGGGGTCTTACTACATTTATGGAGTAGAGCTGTGGGCTAGCTGCCGTAAAGGGGTCTTACTACATTTATGGAGTAGAGCTGTGGGCTAGCTGCCGTTAGGGGGTCTTACTACATTAATGGAGTAGAGCTGAGAGCTAGCTGCCGTGAGGGGGTCTTACTACATTAATGGAGTAGAGCTGTGAGCTAGCTGCAGTGAGGGGGTCTTACTACATTAATGGAGTAGAGCTGTGAGCTAGCTGCAATGAGGGGGTCTTACTACATTAGAAGGGGAGGAGGAGACAGTCTCACCTTGATCCATTAGTGAGGAGGGGGTGTCTGTTCTGACAGACTTACCTTGATCCATTAGTGAGGAGGGGGTGTCTGTTCTGACAGACTTACCTTGATCCATTAGTGAGGAGGGGGTGTCTGTTCTGACAGACTTACCTTGATCCATTAGTGAGGAGGGGGTGTCTGTTATGACAGACTTACCTTAATCCATTAGTGAGGAGGAGACAGTCTCACCTTGATCCATTAGTGAGGAGGAGACAGTCTCACCTTGATCCATTAGTGAGGAGGAGACAGTCTCACCTTGATCCATTAGTGAGGAGGAGACAGTCTCACCTCGATGCATTAGTGAGGAGGAGACAGGAGGAGGGTCTAGGTATAGTGTAGCCAACAAGAGGAAGGTATAGTGTAGCTAGGAGGAGGGTCTAGGTATAGTGTAGCCAACAGGAGGAGGGTCTAGGTATAGTGTAGCCAGGAGGAGGGTCTAGGTATAGTGTAGCCAACAGGAGGAGGGTCTAGGTATAGTGTAGCCAGGAGGAGGAGGGTCTAGGTATAGTGTAGCCAATAGGAGGAGGGTCTAGGTATAGTGTAGCCAATAGGAGGAGGGTCTAGGTATAGTGTAGCCAACAGGAGGAGGGTCTAGGTATAGTGTAGCCAACAGGAGGAGGGTCTAGGTATAGTGTAGCCAACAGGGGGAGGGTCTAGGTATAGTGTAGCCAGGTGGAGGAGGGTCTAGGTATAGTGTAGCCAATAGGAGGAGGGTCTAGGTATAGTGTAGTCAACAGGAGGAGGGTCTAGGTATAGTGTAGCCAGGAGGAGGAGGGTCTAGGTATAGAGTAGCCAACAGGAGGAGGGTCTAGGTATAGTGTAGCCAGGAGGAGGGTCTAGGTATAGTGTAGCCAATAGGAGGAGGGTCTAGGTATAGTGTAGCCAACAGGAGGAGGGTCTAGGTATAGTGTAGCCAACAGGAGGAGGGTCTAGGTATAGTGTAGCCAGGAGGAGGGTCTAGGTATAGTGTAGCCAGGAGGAGGGTCTAGGTATAGTGTAGCCAATAGGAGGAGGGTCTAGGTATAGTGTAGCCAATAGGAGGAGGGTCTAGGTATAGTGTAGCCAACAGGAGGAGGGTCTAGGTATAGTGTAGCCAGGAGGAGGGTCTAGGTATAGTGTAGCCAGGAGGAGGGTCTAGGTATAGTGTAGCCAATAGGAGGAGGGTCTAGGTATAGAGTAGCCAACAGGAGGAGGGTCTAGGTATAGTGTAGCCAACAGGAGGAGGGTCTAGGTATAGTGTAGCCAACAGGAGGAGGGTCTAGGTATAGTGTAGCCAATAGGAGGAGGGTCTAGGTATAGTGTAGCCAACAGGAGGAGGGTCTAGGTATAGTGTAGCCAATACGAGGAGGGTCTAGGTATAGTGTAGCCAACAGGAGGAGGGTCTAGGTATAGTGTAGCCAATAGGAGGAGGGTCTAGGTGTAGTGTAGCCAACAGGAGGAGGGTCTAGGTATAGTGTAGCCAATAGGAGGAGGGTCTAGGTATAGTGTAGTCAACAGGAGGAGGGTCTAGGTATAGTGTAGCCAACAGGAGGAGGGTCTAGGTATAGTGTAGCCAATAGGAGGAGGGTCTAGGTATAGTGTAGTCAACAGGAGGAGGGTCTAGGTATAGTGTAGCCAACAGGAGGAGGGTCTAGGTATAGTGTAGCCAGGAGGAGGGTCTAGGTATAGTGTAGCCAACAGGAGGAGGGTCTAGGTATAGTGTAGCCAGGAGGAGGGTCTAGATATAGTGTAGCCAATAGGAGGAGGGTCTAGGTATAGTGTAGTCAATAGGAGGAGGGTCTAGGTATAGTGTAGCCAATAGGAGGAGGGTCTAGGTATAGTGTAGCCAGGAGGAGGGTCTAGGTATAGTGTAGCCAATAGGAGGAGGGTCTAGGTATAGTGTAGTCAATAGGAGGAGGGTCTAGGTATAGTGTAGCCAGGAGGAGGGTCTAGGTATAGTGTAGCCAGGAGGAGGGTCTAGATATAGTGTAGCCAATAGGAGGAGGGTCTAGGTATAGTGTAGCCAACAGGAGGAGGGTCTAGGTATAGTGTAGCCAGGAGGAGGGTCTAGGTATAGTGTAGCCAGGAGGAGGGTCTAGATATAGTGTAGCCAATAGGAGGAGGGTCTAGGTATAGTGTAGTCAATAGGAGGAGGGTCTAGGTATAGTGTAGCCAGGAGGAGGGTCTAGGTATAGTGTAGCCAATAGGAGGAGGGTCTAGGTATAGTGTAGCCAGGAGGAGGGTCTAGGTATAGTGTAGTCAACATGAGGAGGAGGGTCTAGGTATAGTGTAGCCAATAGGAGGAGGGTCTAGGTATAGTGTAGCCAACAGGAGGAGGGTCTAGGTATAGTGTAGTCAACAGGAGGAGGGTCTAGGTATAGTGTAGCCAGGAGGAGGGTCTAGGTATAGTGTAGCCAATAGGAGGAGGGTCTAGGTATAGAGTAGCCAACAGGAGGAGGGTCTAGGTATAGAGTAGCCAACAGGAGGAGGGTCTAGGTATAGAGTAGCCAACAGGAGGAGGGTCTAGGTATAGTGTAGCCAACAGGAGGATGGTCTAGGTATAGTGTAGTCAACAGGAGGAGGGTCTAGGTATAGTGTAACCAACAGGAGGAGGGTCTAGGTATAGTGTAGCCAACAGGAGGAGGGTCTAGGTATAGTGTAGCCAATAGGAGGAGGGTCTAGGTATAGTGTAGCCAACAGGAGGAGGGTCTAGGTATAGTGTAGCCAATAGGAGGAGGGTCTAGGTATAGTGTAGCCAACAGGAGGAGGGTCTAGGTATAGTGTAGCCAATACGAGGAGGGTCTAGGTATAGTGTAGCCAACAGGAGGAGGGTCTAGGTATAGTGTACTGACCCCAGAGCTGTGCTGCTGGTGTGGGCTCAGCTCACACTGGAACATGGGGGCTGGTGAACCATCTGGGGACACTGGAACATGGGGGGCTGGTGAACCATCTGGGGACACTGGAACATGGGGGCTGGTGAACCATCTGGGGACACTGGAACATGGAGGGCTGGTGAACCATCTGGGGACACTGGAACATGGGGGGCTGGTGAACCATCTGGGGACACTGGAACATGGGGGCTGGTGAACCATCTGGGGACACTGGAACATGGAGGGCTGGTGAACCATCTGGGGACACTGGAACATGGGGGGCTGGTGAACCATCTGGGGACACTGGAACATGGAGGGCTGGTGAACCATCTGGGGACACTGGAACATGGAGGGCTGGTGAACCATCTGGGGACACTGGAACATGGGGGGCTGGTGAACCATCTGGGGACACTGGAACATGGGGGCTGGTGAACCATCTGGGGACACTGGAACATGGGGGCTGGTGAACCATCTGGGGACACTGGAACATGGGGGCTGGTGAACCATCTGGGGACACTGGAACATGGGGGGCTGGTGAACCATCTGGGGGACACTGGAACATAGGGGCTGGTGAACCATCTGGGGACACTGGAACATGGGGGCTGGTGAACCATCTGGGGACACTGGAACATGGGGGCTGGTGAACCATCTGGGGACACTGGAACATGGGGGGCTGGTGAACCATCTGGGGACACTGGAACATGGGGGGCTGGTGAACCATCTGGGGGACACTGGAACATGGGGGGCTGGTGAACCATCTGGGGGACACTGGAACATGGGGGGCTGGTGAACCATCTGGGGGACACTGGAACATGGGGGGCTGGTGAACCATCTGAGGGACACTGGTACATGTCTATGGGGGCTGGTAAACCATCTGGGGACACTGGAACATGGGGGGCTGGTGAACCATCTGGGGGATACTGGAACATGGGGGGCTGGTGAACCATCTGGGGACACTGGAACATGGGGGGCTGGTGAACCATCTGAGGGACACTGGTACATGTCTATGGGGGCTGGTGAACCATCTGGGGACACTGGAACATGGGGGGCTGGTGAACCATCTGAGGGACCCTGGTACATGTCTATGGGGGTTGGTGGACCATCTGAGGGACACTGGAACATGGGGGGCTGGTGAACCATCTGGGGGACACTGGGACATGTCTATGGGGGCTGGTGAACCATCTGAGGGACACTGGGACATGTCTATGGGGGCTGGTGAACTATCTGGTGGACTTTGTAGGGGTGTGGTGCGTCAAGGGGGGTTCAATCTTATTTTGTTTCTATCTTTCTAGGTCCTTTAAAATGAAGTACAGTTTGTTATTTTAAATGAAGTCCAGTTCGTTCTTTAAAATGAAGTACAGTTTGTTCTTTAAAATGAAGTAAAGTTTGTCCTTTAAAATGAAGTACAGTTTGTTCTTTAAAATGAAGTATAGTTTGTTCTTTAAAATGAAGTACAGTTTGTTATTTTAAATGAAGTCCAGTTCGTTCTTTAAAATGAAGTACAGTTTGTTCTTTAAAATGAAATACAGTTTGTCCTTTAAAAGGAAGTCCAGTTTGTTCTTTAAAATGAAGTAAAGTTTGTCCTTTAAAATGAAGTACAGTTTGTTCTTTAAAATGAAGTATAGTTTGTTCTTTAAAATGAAGTACAGTTTGTTCTTTAAAATGAAGTACAGTTTGTTCTTTAAAATGAAGTACAGTTTGTTCTTTTAAATGAAGTAAAGTTTGTCCTTTAAAATGAAGTACAGTTTGTTCTTTAAAATGAAGTACAGTTTGTTCTTTAAAATGAAGTATAGTTTGTCCTTTAAAATGAAGTACAGTTTGTTCTTTAAAATGAAGTACAGTTTGTTCTTTAAAATGAAGTACAGTTTGTTCTTTAAAATGAAGTAAAGTTTGTCCTTTAAAATGAAGTACAGTTTGTCCTTTAAAAGGAAGTCCAGTTTGTTCTTTAAAATGAAGTAAAGTTTGTCCTTTAAAATGAAGTACAGTTTGTTCTTTAAAATGAAGTACAGTTTGTTCTTTAAAATGAAGTACAGTTTGTTCTTTTAAATGAAGTAAAGTTTGTCCTTTAAAATGAAGTACAGTTTGTTCTTTAAAATGAAGTACAGTTTGTTCTTTAAAATGAAGTATAGTTTGTTCTTTAAAATGAAGTACAGTTTGTTCTTTTAAATGAAGTAAAGTTTGTCCTTTAAAATGAAGTACAGTTTGTTCTTTAAAATGAAGTACAGTTTGTTCTTTTAAATGAAGTAAAGTTTGTCCTTTAAAATGAAGTACAGTTTGTTATTTTAATTATGTAACTATTGGGCTAAACTAAAGGTATTTTTAAAATAAAAACATCTCACACACACACACACACACACAGACACGCTTATTCACAGACACACATACTCATCCCATTCCTCAAAGAGGAAATGGAGAAACTAAATATAGAATCAGAGAAAGAGAACATAGCCCTGGTGGAGGGGGGAGGAGAACCTAGCCCTGGTGGAGGGGAGAGGAGAACCTAGCCCTGGTGGAGGGGAGAGGAGAACCTGGCCCTGGTGGAGGGGAGGAGAACCTAGCCCTGGTGGAGGGGGGAGGAGAACCTAGCCCTGGTGGAGGAGGAGGAGAACCTAGCCCTGGTGGAGGGGGGAGGAGAACCTAGCCCTGGTGGAGGGGGAGGAGAACCTAGCCCTGGTGGAGGGGGGAGGAGAACCTAGCCCTGGTGGAGGGGGGAGGAGAACCTAGCCCTGGTGGAAGGGGGAGGAGAACCTAGCCCTGGTGGAGGGGGAGGAGAACCTAGCCCTGGTGGAGGGGGGAGGAGAACCTAGCCCTGGTGGAGGGGGGAGGAGAACCTAGCCCTGGTGGAGGAGGAGGAGAACCTAGCCCTGGTGGAGGGGGGAGGAGAACCTAGCCCTGGTGGAGGGAGAGGAGAACCTAGCCCTGGTGGAGGGAGAGGAGAACCTAGCCCTGGTGGAGGGGGAGGAGAACCTAGCCCTGGTGGAGGGAGAGGAGAACCTAGCCCTGGTGGAGGGGGAGGAGAACCTAGCCCTGGTGGAGGGGGGAGGAGAACCTAGCCCTGGTGGGGGGGGGGGGGGGAGAACCTAGCCCTGGTGGAGGGGGGAGGAGAACCTAGCCCTGGTGGAAGGGGGAGGAGAACCTAGCCCTGGTGGAGGGGGAGGAGAACCTAGCCCTGGTGGAGGGAGAGGAGAACCTAGCCCTGGTGGAGGGAGAGGAGAACCTAGCCCTGGTGGAGGGGGAGGAGAACCTAGCCCTGGTGGAAGGGGAGGAGAACCTAGCCCTGGTCGAGGGGGAGGAGAACCTAGCCCTGGTGGAGGGGGGAGGAGAACCTAGCCCTGGTGGAGGGAGAGGAGAACCTAGCCCTGGTGGAGGGGGGAGGAGAACCTAGCCCTGGTGGAGGGGGGAGGAGAACCTAGCCCTGGTGGAGGGAGAGGAGAACCACAACGAGAGAGAGAGAGAGAGAGAGAGGGAGAGAGAAAGAAAGAGAGAGAGAGAGGGAGAGAGAGAGAGACAGAGAGAGAGAGAGAGAGAGAGAGAGAGAGAGAGAGAGAGAGAGAGAGAGAGAGAGAGAGAGAGAGAGAGAGAGAGAGAGAGAGAGAGAGAGAGAGAGAGAGAGAGAGAGAAAGAGAGAGAGAGCGACAGAGACAGAGAGAGAGAGAGAGAGAGAGAGCGACAGAGACAGAGACAGAGACAGAGACAGAGACAGAGACAGAGACAGAGACAGAGACAGAGAGAGAGACAGACAGACAGAGACACAGAGAGAGACACCGAGAGAGAGAGAGAGAGAGAGAGAGAGAGAGAGAGAGAGAGAGAGCTGTGATATCTGAAACCCTTTAACATTCACCACCCAGCAGCATCTGATAGCTATAAAGCTGTTAGCATCGGAACAAGATAAGCCACAGAATAACTCAATCACCCCCCCTCCCTCCCTCTCTCCCTAATCCCTCCCTCCTCGCCTCTTCTCTTTTTATCTGATAATACACCGGTCTCCATGCTATAAGTCTGTGGGTGGGTCTCCCAGCCCCCCCAGTCAGAGGACCATGCAGCAGGGTACCAGGTGATGGTCTCTCCCTCCCTCCCGTTCCCAGGACCCTGGTGACCTGGCCTGAGCCCGTCATGACTCCTCCACCCCTCCTACCGCTACACTGTTAGTCTGTTTGTCCACAAACACAGAGACACAAAGCACCTGGTTGCCGGGCAGACAGACATGCAGCATGGGGGGGGGGGGGGGGGGGGTCCAGACGGGATAGGAGGCCTGGTATCAGGACATTGGTCAGGTCAACAGGTAGAGGTTCATACCAGTCAGGTAAAGTAGAGGTGGTCCGTTATCACTACCAACAGACCCATCAATCTCTCCCCCCCCCCCCCCCCCCATGTCGTTTGCCTGTGTTGTCTTTAACAGAGTTGTGGTGGGTGTAGTTAGTTAGTCTGTGTGTGAGTACAGAGCTGTGGTGGGTGTAGTTAGTTAGTCTGTGTGTGAGTACAGAGCTGTGGTGGGTGTAGTTAGGTAGTCTGTGTGTGAGTACAGAGCTGTGGTGGGTGTAGTTAGTTAGTCTGTGTGTGAGTACAGAGTTGTGGTGGGTGTAGTTAGTTAGTCTGTGTGTGATTACAGAGCTGTGGTGGGTGTAGTTAGTTAGTCTGTGTGTGAGTACAGAGCTGTGGTGGGTGTAGTTAGTTAGTCTGTGTGTGAGTACAGAGTTGTGGTGGGTGTAGTTAGTTAGTCTGTGTGTGAGTACAGAGTTGTGGTGGGTGTAGTTAGTTAGTCTGTGTGTGAGTACAGAGCTGTGGTGGGTGTAGTTAGTTAGTCTGTGTGTGAGTACAGAGCTGTGGTGGGTGTAGTTAGTTAGTCTGTGTGTGAGTACAGAGCTGTGGTGGGTGTAGTTAGTTAGTCTGTGTGTGAGTACAGAGCTGTGGTGGGTGTAGTTAGTTAGTCTGTGTGTGAGTACAGAGCTGTGGTGGGTGTAGTTAGTTAGTCTGTGTGTGAGTACAGAGTTGTGGTGGGTGTAGTTAGTTAGTCTGTGTGTGAGTACAGAGTTGTGGTGGGTGTAGTTAGTTAGTCTGTGTGTGAGTACAGAGCTGTGGTGGGTGTAGTTAGTTAGTCTGTGTGTGAGTACAGAGCTGTGGTGGGTGTAGTTAGTTAGTCTGTGTGTGAGTACAGAGCTGTGGTGGGTGTAGTTAGTTAGTCTGTGTGTGAGTACAGAGTTGTGGTGGGTGTAGTTAGTTAGTCTGTGTGTGAGTACAGAGTTGTGGTGGGTGTAGTTAGTTAGTCTGTGTGTGATTACAGAGCTGTGGTGGGTGTAGTTAGTTAGTCTGTGTGTGAGTACAGAGCTGTGGTGGGTGTAGTTAGTTAGTCTGTGTGTGAGTACAGAGTTGTGGTGGGTGTAGTTAGTTAGTCTGTGTGTGAGTACAGAGTTGTGGTGGGTGTAGTTAGTTAGTCTGTGTGTGAGTACAGAGCTGTGGTGGGTGTAGTTAGTTAGTCTGTGTGTGAGTACAGAGCTGTGGTGGGTGTAGTTAGTTAGTCTGTGTGTGAGTACAGAGCTGTGGTGGGTGTAGTTAGTTAGTCTGTGTGTGAGTACAGAGCTGTGGTGGGTGTAGTTAGTTAGTCTGTGTGTGAGTACAGAGCTGTGGTGGGTGTAGTTAGTTAGTCTGTGTGTGAGTACAGAGTTGTGGTGGGTGTAGTTAGTTAGTCTGTGTGTGAGTACAGAGTTGTGGTGGGTGTAGTTAGTTAGTCTGTGTGTGAGTACAGAGCTGTGGTGGGTGTAGTTAGTTAGTCTGTGTGTGAGTACAGAGCTGTGGTGGGTGTAGTTAGTTAGTCTGTGTGTGAGTACAGAGCTGTGGTGGGTGTAGTTAGTTAGTCTGTGTGTGAGTACAGAGTTGTGGTGGGTGTAGTTAGTTAGTCTGTGTGTGAGTACAGAGCTGTGGTGGGTGTAGTTAGTTAGTCTGTGTGTGAGTACAGAGCTGTGGTGGGTGTAGTTAGTTAGTCTGTGTGTGAGTACAGAGCTGTGGTGGGTGTAGTTAGTTAGTCTGTGTGTGAGTACAGAGCTGTGGTGGGTGTAGTTAGTTAGTCTGTGTGTGAGTACAGAGCTGTGGTGGGTGTAGTTAGTTAGTCTGTGTGTGAGTACAGAGCTGTGGTGGGTGTAGTTAGTTAGTCTGTGTGTGAGTACAGAGCTGTGGTGGGTGTAGTTAGTTAGTCTGTGTGTGAGTACAGAGCTGTGGTGGGTGTAGTTAGTTAGTCTGTGTGTGAGTACAGAGTTGTGGTGGGTGTAGTTAGTTAGTCTGTGTGTGTGTGAGTACAGAGCTGTGGTGGGTGTAGTTAGTTAGTCTGTGTGTGAGTACAGAGCTGTGGTGGGTGTAGTTAGTTAGTCTGTGTGTGAGTACAGAGCTGTGGTGGGTGTAGTTAGTTAGTCTGTGTGTGAGTACAGAGTTGTGGTGGGTGTAGTTAGTTAGTCTGTGTGTGAGTACAGAGCTGTGGTGGGTGTAGTTAGTTAGTCTGTGTGTGAGTACAGAGTTGTGGTGGGTGTAGTTAGTTAGTCTGTGTGTGAGTGCAGAGCTGTGGTGGGTGTAGTTAGTTAGTCTGTGTGTGAGTACAGAGTTGTGGTGGGTGTAGTTAGTTAGTCTGTGTGTGAGTACAGAGCTGTGGTGGGTGTAGTTAGTTAGTCTGTGTGTGAGTACAGAGCTGTGGTGGATGTAGTTAGTTAGTCTGTGTGTGAGTACAGAGTTGTGGTGGGTGTAGTTAGTTAGTCTGTGTGTGAGTACAGAGTTGTGGTGGGTGTAGTTAGTTAGTCTGTGTGTGAGTACAGAGCTGTGGTGGGTGTAGTAGGTTAGTCTGTGTGTGAGTACAGAGTTGTGGTGGGTGTAGTTAGTTAGTCTGTGTGTGACTACAGAGCTGTGGTGTGTGTAGTTAGTTAGTCTGTGTGTGAGTACAGCGTTGTGGTGGGTGTAGTTAGTTAGTCTGTGTGTGAGTACAGAGCTGTGGTGCGTGTAGTTAGTTAGTCTGTGTGTGAGTGCAGAGCTGTGGTGGGTGTAGTTAGTTAGTCTGTGTGTGAGTACAGAGCTGTTGTGGGTGTAGTTAGTTAGTCTGTGTGTGAGTACAGAGTTGTGGTGGGTGTAGTTAGTTAGTCTGTGTGTGAGTGCAGAGCTGTGGTGGGTGTAGTTAGTTAGTCTGTGTGTGAGTACAGAGTTGTGGTGGGTGTAGTTAGTTAGTCTGTGTGTGAGTACAGAGCCTGTGGTGGGTGTAGTTAGTTAGTCTGTGTGTGAGTACAGAGCTGTGGTGGGTGTAGTTAGTTAGTCTGTGTGTGAGTACAGAGCTGTGGTGGGTGTAGTTAGTTAGTCTGTGTGTGAGTACAGAGCTGTGGTGGGTGTAGTTAGTTAGTCTGTGTATGAGTACAGAGCTGTGGTGGGTGTAGTTAGTTAGTCTGTGTGTGAGTACAGAGCTGTGGTGGGTGTAGTTAGTTAGTCTGTGTGTGAGTACAGAGCTGTGGTGGGTGTAGTTAGTTAGTCTGTGTGTGAGTACAGAGCTGTGGTGGGTGTAGTTAGTTAGTCTGTGTGTGAGTACAGAGCTGTAGTGGGTGTAGTTAGTTAGTCTGTGTGTGAGTACAGAGCTGTGGTGGGTGTAGTTAGTTAGTCTGTGTGTGAGTACAGAGCTGTGGTGGGTGTAGTTAGTTAGTCTGTGTGTGAGTACAGAGTTGTGGTGGGTGTAGTTAGTTAGTCTGTGTGTGAGTACAGAGCTGTGGTGGGTGTAGTTAGTTAGTCTGTGTGTGAGTACAGAGCTGTGGTGGGTGTAGTTAGTTAGTCTGTGTGTGAGTACAGAGCTGTGGTGGGTGTAGTTAGTTAGTCTGTGTGTGAGTACAGAGTTGTGGTGGGTGTAGTTAGTTAGTCTGTGTGTGTGTGAGTACAGAGCTGTGGTGGGTGTAGTTAGTTAGTCTGTGTGTGAGTACAGAGCTGTGGTGGGTGTAGTTAGTTAGTCTGTGTGTGAGTACAGAGCTGTGGTGGGTGTAGTTAGTTAGTCTGTGTGTGAGTACAGAGTTGTGGTGGGTGTAGTTAGTTAGTCTGTGTGTGAGTACAGAGCTGTGGTGGGTGTAGTTAGTTAGTCTGTGTGTGAGTACAGAGTTGTGGTGGG
The DNA here is from genome assembly GCF_045679555.1 of Salvelinus alpinus. Lineage (NCBI taxonomy): Eukaryota > Metazoa > Chordata > Actinopteri > Salmoniformes > Salmonidae > Salvelinus > Salvelinus alpinus. The sequence goes on along the minus strand of NC_092096.1, from coordinate 8,131,960 downwards.
TGTAGTTAGTTAGTCTGTGTGTGAGTGCAGAGCTGTGGTGGGTGTAGTTAGTTAGTCTGTGTGTGAGTACAGAGTTGTGGTGGGTGTAGTTAGTTAGTCTGTGTGTGAGTACAGAGCTGTGGTGGGTGTAGTTAGTTAGTCTGTGTGTGAGTACAGAGCTGTGGTGGGTGTAGTTAGTTAGTCTGTGTGTGAGTACAGAGTTGTGGTGGGTGTAGTTAGTTAGTCTGTGTGTGAGTGCAGAGCTGTGGTGGGTGTAGTTAGTTAGTCTGTGTGTGAGTACAGAGCTGTTGTGGGTGTAGTTAGTTAGTCTGTGTGTGAGTACAGAGTTGTGGTGGGTGTAGTTAGTTAGTCTGTGTGTGAGTGCAGAGCTGTGGTGGGTGTAGTTAGTTAGTCTGTGTGTGAGTGCAGAGCTGTGGTGGGTGTAGTTAGTTAGTCGGTGTGTGAGTACAGAGTTGTGGTGGGTGTAGTTAGTTAGTCTGTGTGTGAGTACAGAGCTGTGGTGGGTGTAGTTAGTTAGTCTGTGTGTGAGTACAGAGTTGTGGTGGGTGTAGTTAGTTAGTCTGTGTGTGAGTACAGAGCTGTGGTGGGTGTAGTTAGTTAGTCTGTGTGTGAGTACAGAGTTGTGGTGGGTGTAGTTAGTTAGTCTGTGTGTGAGTACAGAGTTGTGGTGGGTGTAGTTAGTTAGTCTGTGTGTGAGTACAGAGCTGTGGTGGGTGTAGTTAGTTAGTCTGTGTGTGAGTACAGAGTTGTGGTGGGTGTAGTTAGTTAGTCTGTGTGTGAGTACAGAGCTGTGGTGGGTGTAGTTAGTTAGTCTGTGTGTGAGTACAGAGCTGTGGTGGGTGTAGTTAGTTAGTCTGTGTGTGAGTACAGAGCTGTGGTGGGTGTAGTTAGTTAGTCTGTGTGTGAGTACAGAGCTGTGGTGGGTGTAGTTAGTTAGTCTGTGTGTGAGTACAGAGCTGTGGTGGGTGTAGTTAGTTAGTCTGTGTGTGAGTACAGAGCTGTGGTGGGTGTAGTTAGTTAGTCTGTGTGTGAGTACAGAGCTGTTGTGGGTGTAGTTAGTTAGTCTGTGTGTGAGTACAGAGCTGTGGTGGGTGTAGTTAGTTAGTCTGTGTGTGAGTACAGAGCTGTGGTGGGTGTAGTTAGTTAGTCTGTGTGTGAGTACAGAGCTGTGGTGGGTGTAGTTAGTTAGTCTGTGTGTGAGTACAGAGCTGTGGTGGGTGTAGTTAGTTAGTCTGTGTGTGAGTACAGAGCTGTGGTGGGTGTAGTTAGTTAGTCTGTGTGTGAGTACAGAGCTGTGGTGGGTGTAGTTAGTTAGTCTGTGTGTGAGTACAGAGCTGTGGTGGGTGTAGTTAGTTAGTCTGTGTGTGAGTACAGAGTTGTGGTGGGTGTAGTTAGTTAGTCTGTGTGTGAGTACAGAGTTGTGGTGGGTGTAGTTAGTTAGTCTGTGTGTGAGTACAGAGCTGTGGTGGGTGTAGTTAGTTAGTCTGTGTGTGAGTACAGAGTTGTGGTGGGTGTAGTTAGTTAGTCTGTGTGTGTGTGAGTACAGAGCTGTGGTGGGTGTAGTTAGTTAGTCTGTGTGTGAGTACAGAGCTGTGGTGGGTGTAGTTAGTTAGTCTGTGTGTGAGTACAGAGCTGTGGTGGGTGTAGTTAGTTAGTCTGTGTGTGAGTACAGAGTTGTGGTGGGTGTAGTTAGTTAGTCTGTGTGTGAGTACAGAGCTGTGGTGGGTGTAGTTAGTTAGTCTGTGTGTGAGTACAGAGTTGTGGTGGGTGTAGTTAGTTAGTCTGTGTGTGAGTGCAGAGCTGTGGTGGGTGTAGTTAGTTAGTCTGTGTGTGAGTACAGAGTTGTGGTGGGTGTAGTTAGTTAGTCTGTGTGTGAGTACAGAGCTGTGGTGGGTGTAGTTAGTTAGTCTGTGTGTGAGTACAGAGCTGTGGTGGGTGTAGTTAGTTAGTCTGTGTGTGAGTACAGAGTTGTGGTGGGTGTAGTTAGTTAGTCTGTGTGTGAGTGCAGAGCTGTGGTGGGTGTAGTTAGTTAGTCTGTGTGTGAGTACAGAGCTGTTGTGGGTGTAGTTAGTTAGTCTGTGTGTGAGTACAGAGTTGTGGTGGGTGTAGTTAGTTAGTCTGTGTGTGAGTGCAGAGCTGTGGTGGGTGTAGTTAGTTAGTCTGTGTGTGAGTGCAGAGCTGTGGTGGGTGTAGTTAGTTAGTCGGTGTGTGAGTACAGAGTTGTGGTGGGTGTAGTTAGTTAGTCTGTGTGTGAGTACAGAGCTGTTGTGGGTGTAGTTAGTTAGTCTGTGTGTGTGTGAGTACAGAGTTGTGGTGGGTGTAGTTAGTTAGTCTGTGTGTGAGTACAGAGCTGTGGTGGGTGTAGTTAGTTAGTTTGTGTGTGAGTACTGAGTTGTGGTGGGTGTAGTTAGTTAGTCTGTGTGTGAGTACAGAGTTGTGGTGGGTGTAGTTAGTTAGTCTGTGTGTGAGTACAGAGCTGTGGTGGGTGTAGTTAGTTAGTCTGTGTGTGAGTACAGAGTTGTGGTGGGTGTAGTTAGTTAGTCTGTGTGTGAGTACAGAGCTGTGGTGGGTGTAGTTAGTTAGTCTGTGTGTGAGTACAGAGCTGTGGTGGGTGTAGTTAGTTAGTCTGTGTGTGAGTACAGAGCTGTGGTGGGTGTAGTTAGTTAGTCTGTGTGTGAGTACAGAGCTGTGGTGGGTGTAGTTAGTTAGTCTGTGTATGAGTACAGAGCTGTGGTGGGTGTAGTTAGTTAGTCTGTGTGTGAGTACAGAGTTGTGGTGGGTGTAGTTAGTTAGTCTGTGTGTGAGTACAGAGCTGTTGTGGGTGTAGTTAGTTAGTCTGTGTGTGAGTACAGAGTTGTGGTGGGTGTAGTTAGTTAGTCTGTGTGTGAGTGCAGAGCTGTGGTGGGTGTAGTTAGTTAGTCTGTGTGTGAGTACAGAGTTGTGGTGGGTGTAGTTAGTTAGTCTGTGTGTGAGTACAGAGCTGTGGTGGGTGTAGTTAGTTAGTCTGTGTGTGAGTACAGAGTTGTGGTGGGTGTAGTTAGTTAGTCTGTGTGTGAGTACAGAGCTGTGGTGGGTGTAGTTAGTTCGTCTGTGTGTGAGTACAGAGTTGTGGTGGGTGTAGTTAGTTAGTCTGTGTGTGAGTACAGAGTTGTGGTGGGTGTAGTTAGTTAGTCTGTGTGTGAGTACAGAGCTGTGGTGGGTGTAGTTAGTTAGTCTGTGTGTGAGTACAGAGTTGTGGTGGGTGTAGTTAGTTAGTCTGTGTGTGAGTACAGAGCTGTGGTGGGTGTAGTTAGTTAGTCTGTGTGTGAGTACAGAGCTGTGGTGGGTGTAGTTAGTTAGTCTGTGTGTGAGTACAGAGTTGTGGTGGGTGTAGTTAGTTAGTCTGTGTGTGAGTACAGAGTTGTGGTGGGTGTAGTTAGTTAGTCTGTGTGTGAGTACAGAGCTGTGGTGGGTGTAGTTAGTTAGTCAGTGTGTGAGTACAGAGTTGTGGTGGGTGTAGTTAGTTAGTCTGTGTGTGAGTACAGAGTTGTGGTGGGTGTAGTTAGTTAGTCTGTGTATGAGTACAGAGTTGTGGTGGGTGTAGTTAGTTAGTCTGTGTGTGAGTACAGAGCTGTGGTGGGTGTAGTTAGTTAGTCTGTGTGTGAGTACAGAGCTGTGGTGGGTGTAGTTAGTTAGTCTGTGTGTGAGTACAGAGCTGTGGTGGGTGTAGTTAGTTAGTCTGTGTGTGAGTACAGAGCTGTGGTGGGTGTAGTTAGTTAGTCTGTGTGTGAGTACAGAGCTGTGGTGGGTGTAGTTAGTTAGTCTGTGTGTGAGTACAGAGCTGTGGTGGGTGTAGTTAGTTAGTCTGTGTGTGAGTACAGAGCTGTGGTGTGTGTAGTTAGTTAGTCTGTGTGTGAGTACAGAGCTGTGGTGGGTGTAGTTAGTTAGTCTGTGTGTGAGTACAGAGCTGTGGTGTGTGTAGTTAGTTAGTCTGTGTGTGAGTACACAGAGGGGGTTCAGGAAGTAACCATGCTGCAGTCTGTTTCTAAAGAGTGGCTGTTTAACAGAGCTTTACAGGTCAGACATTCCTGATCACTTCAAATCCTCCACATCAAATGACGCCGGTGATTCAGCCTTGAAAGACACCTGTTATTATGTTGATTCAATCCCAATTTCCACAGTAGAGAGAGGGGGGGGGGGAACAAATTGTATCTGTTTTTAAAAGCCCCGGAAAGATAGTGTACATTTTAAGTGAAGTTCAATCTCTTGCTTCTCTGCCCGCAGGCTGGCAATTGTTCTTTGTGAGACGGCTCCAGGAGCTGGAGTCATGTCCAACTTAGAGGGAACGTGGTCCTCTATCCTCTTTGGGATGAGGCTGATTTTAGCTCAGCAGATATCTTCCTACAGACTTCCTACAGACGGAGGTATTTCGGTTAACCAACCCGGGCAGAACAACCCCTGACCTTTGACCTCTGTTCCAATGAGGCCGCGGGGGCAAGAGAACGGCAGGGGTCAAATAACAACAAGGAAGTCTCACCACAAGGGGCCCTCTGTCCTCGTTCTCCTCACCGTAACCCTGACGTTGTCCTTCAGAGCCCAAGGTCTACGAACGACTCTTAAGTGATTTTACCTTGTTTCATTGTGCTGTGCTGCTGGTATTTAGAATAGCAATTATTGTCTAAAGGATTCATTTTTTTATTTCTGTACTGGGTTCCCGCTCAAAACATTTTCACTTCGTTGTTACCCAGAGGTCTCTGCTTTTGAGAACATCCACACTTTAATTTCAGATGGTTTTACCATGACATCCAAATAAGGTTGCCTTATAACAGCTCAGCATACAGTCACATTATAGTTCATTGTCTACTCCCCCTGTCTAAAGCAAACTCTCTCATTTGGTATGATCCAGCCTTGCTGTTGGGCAGGCAGGGAAGACTGCTCCATCCGCTGGTATAGAGGGGTGGCTAGACTGGACTGGACCCCCCCCCGCAAAAAAAAAGCCTAAAGCTGTACAGTCACACCACCAGCTTCTGGGCCTGGAATCAGAAAGCATCTCAGGATAGGAGTGCAGATCTAGGATCAGGTCCCCCCCCCACATCTATGTAATTTGATTCATTATGATCTAGGATCAGGTCCCCCCCCCACATCTATGTAATTTGATTCATTATGATCTAGGATCAGGTCCCCCCCCCCATCTATGTTATCTGATTCATTATGATCTAGGATCAGGCCCCCACCTCATCTATGTAATCTGATTCATTATGATCTAGGATCAGGACCTCACCCCCCATCTATGTTATCTCATTCATTATGATCTAGGATCAGGCCCCCACCTCATCTATGTAATCTGATTCATTATGATCTAGGATCAGGACCTCACCCCCCATCTATGTTATCTGATTCATTATGATCTAGGATCAGGTCCTCACCCCCCATCTATGTTATCTGATTCATTATGATCTAGGATCAGGTCCCCACCCCCTGTCTATGTAATCTGATTCATTATGATCTAGGATCAGGACCTCACCCCCCATCTATGTTATCTGATTCATTATGATCTAGGATCAGGTCCCCACCCCCCATCTATGAAATCTGATTCATTATGATCTAGGATCAGGTCCCCACCCCCCATCTATGTTATATGATTCATTATGATCTAGGATCAGGTCCCCACCCCCTGTCTATGTAATCTGATTCATTATGATCTAGGATCAGGTCCCCACCCCCTGTCTATGTAATCTGATTCATTATGATCTAGGATCAGGTCCCCACCCCCCATCTATGTAATCTGATTCATTATGATCTAGGATCAGGTCCCCACCCCCCATCTATGTATATCTGATTCATTATGATCTAGGATCAGGTCCCCACCCCCTATCTATGTAATCTGATTCATTATGATCTAGGATCAGGTCCCCACCCCCTGTCTATGTAATCTGATTCATTATGATCTAGGATCAGGTCCCCACCCCCCATCTATGTTATCTGATTCATTATGATCTAGGATCAGGTCCCCACCCCCCATCTATGTAATCTGATTCATTATGATCTAGGATCAGGCCCCCACCTCACCTATGTAATCTGATTCATTCTGATCTAGGAGCAGGTCCCCACCCATCTATGTAATCTGATTCATTATGATCTAGGATCAGGCCCCCACCTCACCTATGTAATCTGATTCATTATGATCTAGGATCAGGTCCCCCCATCTATGTAATCTGATTCATTATGATCTAGGATCAGGTCCCACCCTGTCTATGTAATCTGATTCATTATGATCTAGTATCAGGCCCCCACCCCCCATCTATGTAATCTGATTCATTATGATCTAGGATCAGGTCCCCACCCCCCATCTATGTAATCTGATTCATTATGATCTAGGATCAGGTCCCCCCATCTATGTAATCTGATTCATTATGATCTAGGATCAGGCCCCCACCCCCTGTCTATGTAATCTGATTCATTATGATCTAGGATCAGGTCCCCACCCTCCATCTATGTTATCTGATTCATTCTGATCTAGGATCAGATCCCCCCCCTGTCCTCGTATTCGTATGCATTCTGACCTAAAAGTCTAAACTGATCCAAGATCAGCATTCCTACTCTGAGACATGTTGAATAAAAGCCCCTGTTTATAATGGTGGCTGGGCCCTGAAAAACAAAAAGACGTTGGAAGTCTGCACTGTGATTGGGTAGAAATGGAATAGTCAACATTGTACGGTTTAGAGGAAGCATTGTCTCCTTCTCTGGTTCTCTGATACGGCCATGTTGCTTTCGTTGAAGTCACTTCTCTTCCACTCTCCCCCTCTTTCCCTCCTTTTTCCTTTTCCAGGAACATAAATTTACCACCATGCAAATCAGGAACAGATGCTAATTTAAAGTTTTCTCTCTGCTTTCGTTGAATGCACTTCTCTCTCTCTCTCATTGTGGGAGCAGGTTTTTTGTTGTTGTTGGGTGATTGGGTTAGGACTGGGGTTGTGGTAGGAGGGTTTGGGGGTCGTGGGGTGGTTGGGTTAGGACTGGGGTTGTGGTAGGAGGGTTTGGGGGTCGTGGGGTGGTTGGGTTAGGACTGGGGTTGTGGTAGGAGGGTTTGGGGGTCGTGGGGTGGTTGGGTTAGGACTGGGGTTGTGGTAGGAGGGTTTGGGGGTCGTGGGGTGGTTGGGTTAGGACTGGGGTTGTGGTAGGAGTTTTTTTTTTTGTTGTTGGTGTGGTTGGGTCAGAACTGGGGAAAAGGTTTTGGGTTTTGGGGTGGTTGGGTCAGAACTGGGCTTGTGGGAGCAGGGTTTTGGGTTGGGTTAGGACGGGGGCAAAGGGGTTGTGGTGTGATTCGGTCAGGACTGGGGTTGTGGGAGCAGGGTTTGGGGTTGGGTCAGAACTGGGGTTGTGGGAGCAGGGTTTGGGGTTGGGTCAGAACTGGGCTTGTGGGAGCAGGGTTTGGGGTTGGGTCAGAACTGGGTTTGTGGGAGCAGGGTTTGGGTCAGAACTGGGCTTGTGGGAGCAGGGTTTGGGGTTGGGTCAGAACTGGGCTTGTGGGAGCAGGGTTTTGGGTTGGGTCAGAACTGGGCTTGTGGGAGCAGGGTTTTGGGTTGGGTCGGAACTGTGGTTCTGGGAGCAAGGTTTTGGGTTGGGTCAGAACTGGGCTTGTGGGAGCAGGGTTTTGGGTTGGGTCAGAACTGGTCTTGTGGGAGCAGGGTTTGGGTCAGAACTGGTCTTGTGGGAGCAGGGTTTGGGTCAGAACTGGTCTTGTGGGAGCAGGGTTTGGGTCAGAACTGGTCTTGTGGGAGCAGGGTTTTGGGTCAGAACTGGTCTTGTGGGAGCAGGGTTTGGGTCAGAACTGGTCTTGTGGGAGCAGGGGTTTGGGTCAGAACTGGTCTTGTGGGAGCAGGGTTTGGGTCAGAACTGGTCTTGTGGGAGCAGGGTTTGGGTCAGAACTGGGCTTGTGGGAGCAGGGTTTGGGGTTGGGTCAGAACTGGTCTTGTGGGAGCAGGGTTTGGGTCAGAACTGGTCTTGTGGGAGCAGGGTTTGGGGTTGGGTGAGAAATGGTCTTGTGGGAGCAGGGTTTTGGGCTTGTGGTACATTTCAGAAGCCTGACAGACTAGGTGTCTCTCTCTCACAGCACAGAGCCCTTTCTACAGCGGATGTTTAAATGAACGCTAATCCGCATTAAAAACGCCAGGGTCACTGGTATCACTCTGATAGTGGGTGTACGTCTGTGTGTGGGAGAGGGTTTCACCCGGAAACTTCCATGTTGGCCACTGTGATAGCAAGCTGTTCACCGGGTGGTTCCATGCTCTATAGAGAAATCAGTAACAGCATTTATTGTCGCAATCAGTGAATTTGTTGCTCCTTCTTAAGGCCAGGCACCACACCCCCGTAGTGTAATTTCCCCCCCTTTAATCATATCATTATCAATTCATTAACTTTTTACCAGTTCATTGTAGACACAAATACAATACTTTTTTTATTGAAAAAAAAAAAACTGAAATATTGTAATAACATATTCTAAATGATCGCGATATCTCAATAAATGTGCACATATTTGCATATCGGGTAAATACATTTGTCTGGACACTGGATGAAGTCAACCTAGGGCCTCTCGAGTGGCGCAGCGGTCTAAGGCACAGCATCGCAGTGCTAGAGGCGTCACTACAGACCTGGGTTCGTTCCCGGGGTGTGTCACAACTGGCCGTGATCAGGAGTCCCACAGGGCGGCGCAAAATTGTCCCAGTGTCGTCCCGGGTTAGGGGAGGGTTTGGCTGGGGGGGGCTTTATGTGGCTCATCTCGCTCTAGCGACTTTCAGGCTGACCTCGGTCGTCAGTTGAACGTGTTTCCTCCTACACGTTGGTGCAGCTGGCTTTCGGGTTAAGCGGGCGGGTGTTAAGAAGTGCGGTTTGGCGGGTCATGTTTCGGAGGACGCGTGACTCGACCTTCGACCTCCCGAGACAGTTGGGGAGTTGCAGCCATGAGACAAGACGAGATAAGATGAGACAAGATCTCAATTGGGGAGAAAATGTAATTACAACAAAGAATGAAAATAGACTAAATATTTTGGTTTAATTTTGTTAAGACACTCCATGACCGGACTACTTCTTTCATCTTTCTATCAGTAACGACATGTATCTGTAACATACTAAAGACATGTATCAGTAACATACTAAAGACATGTATCAGTAACATACTAAAGACATGTATCAGTAACATACTAAAGACATGTATCAGTAACATACTAAAGACATGTATCAGTAACATACTAAAGACATGTATCAGTAACATACTAAAGACATGTATCAGTAACATACTAAAGACCTGTAACTGTAACATACTAAAGACATGTATCTGTAACATACTAAAGACATGTATCTGTAACATACTAAAGACATGTATCTGTAACATACTAAAGACATGTATCTGTAACATACTAAAGACATGTATCTGTAACATACTAAAGACCTGTATCTGTAACATACTAAAGACATGTATCTGTAACATACTAAAGCCATGTATCTGTAACATACTAAAGACATGTATCTGTAACATACTAAAGACATGTAACTGTAACATACTAAAGACATGTATCTGTAACATACTAAAGACATGTATCTGTAACATACTAAAGACATGTCTCTGTAACATACTAAAGACATGTATCAGTAACATACTAAAGACATGTATCAGTAACATACTAAAGACATGTATCTGTAACATACTAAAGACCTGTATCAGTAACATACTAAAGACTAAACATCTGTAACATACTAAAGACCTGTATCTGTAACATACTAAAGACTAAACATCTGTAACATACTAAAGACATGTATCTGTAACATACTAAAGACATGTCTCTGTAACATACTAAAGACATGTCTCTGTAACATACTAAAGACATGTATCAGTAACATACTAAAGACATGTATCAGTAACATACTAAAGACCTGTATCTGTAACATACTAAAGACTAAGCATGTAACATACTAAAGACTAAGCATCTGTAACATACTAAAGACATGTATCTGTAACATAGTAAAGACATGTATCTGTAACATACTAAAGACCTGTATCTGTAACATACTAAAGACATGTATCTGTAACGTACTAAAGACATGTATCTGTAACATACTAAAGACATGTATCTGTAACATACTAAAGACCTGTATCTGTAACATACTAAAGACCTGTATCTGTAACATACTAAACACATGTATCTGTAACATACTAAAGACCTGTATCTGTAACATACTAAAGACCTGTATCTGTAACATACTAAAGACATGTATCTGTAACATACTAAAGAGATGTATCTGTAACATACTAAACACATGTATCTGTAACATACTAAAGACCTGTAACTGTAACATTCTAAAGACATGTATCTGTAACATACTAAAGACCTGTATCTGTAACATACTAAAGACATGTATCTGTAACATACTAAAGACCTGTATCTGTAACATACTAAAGACATGTATCTGTAACATACTAAAGACATGTATCTGTAACATACTAAAGACATGTTATTGTAACATACTAAAGACATGTAACTGTAACATACTAAAGACATGTAACTGTAACATACTAAAGACCTGTATCTGTAACATACTAAAGACCTGTATCTGTAACATACTAAAGACATGTAACTGTAACATACTAAAGACATGTATCTGTAACATACTAAAGACATGTATCTGTAACATACTAAAGACATGCATCTGTAACATACTAAAGACATGTATCTGTAACATACTAAAGACATGTATCTGTAACATACTAAAGACATGTATCTGTAACATACTAAAGACCTGTATCTGTAACATACTAAAGACCTGTATCTGTAACATACTAAAGACCTGTATCTGTAACATACTAAAGACCTGTATCTGTAACATACTAAAGACATGCATCTGTAACATACTAAAGACATGTAACTGTAACATACTAAAGACATGTATCTGTAACATACTAAACACATGTATCTGTAACATACTAAAGACATGTATCTGTAACATACTAAAGACATGTATCTGTAACATACTAAAGACATGTAACTGTAACATACTAAAGACATGTATCTGTAACATACTAAAGACATGTATCTGTAACATACTAAAGACATGTATCTGTAACATACTAAAGACATGTATCAGTAACATACTAAAGACCTGTAACTGTAACATACTAAAGACATGTATCTGTAACATACTAAAGACATGTATCTGTAACATACTAAAGACATGTATCTGTAACATACTAAAGACATGTATCTGTAACATACTAAAGACATGTATCTGTAACATACTAAAGACCTGTATCTGTAACATACTAAAGACATGTATCTGTAACATACTAAAGCCATGTATCTGTAACATACTAAAGACCTGTATCTGTAACATACTAAAGACATGTATCTGTAACATACTAAAGCCATGTATCTGTAACATACTAAAGACATGTATCTGTAACATACTAAAGACATGTAACTGTAACATACTAAAGACATGTATCTGTAACATACTAAAGACATGTATCTGTAACATACTAAAGACATGTCTCTGTAACATACTAAAGACATGTATCTTCAACATACTCAAAGAAATGTATGTAAAATGCATTTTTTTATGTATTTATCCAAAGAAAATGTTATCTAGAATAAGAAATGCACAAAATACTGTATCAACAATTCCCTCTGGGCAAGTCTCCAGAATATATCTAAGGAGAAGTAAGGAGTCTTGGTTTGTGAGAGCTGGTTAGGATCTGTGACCACAAGGCCAATGAGTTGGTTGCAAGGAGACCCACACAGCATGGTGAATGCAGATGCTTCTGAAACTGAGAAAAATGTGGGAAGAGTCTGACTTTCAGGAAATGGCAGTTAAAGTCACGTACACTGAATTTAGACTACCAAATGCCAAAACACCTATTTTAACTCACGTCACAATCTCTTCAAAGTAAGTTAGTAAATATAGTCAAGTTTGTAACACACTCTATGAAATGGGTTTTTAAATGACGTGTAATCGTTGATGTTTGTCCATTATAAAGTGGTTAAAATTCATTCAAATGTGGATGGCGGTAGTATGATAAACGAAAGAAAATATACATTTTAATAACGTTTTAGAAATTATGTTTACTTTTGAAAAAAAAAGAATATTAAATGGATGTAAAAATGTAATTTTAGCCTTAAAGTGTAAAACGTATGGTCACATGGTGAGAAAAAAGCGTCCATTTTGGGAGGGTAAAAAGTAATCCGTCACTTTCAATGTAACACCCTGCCCAGACATCGCACAGGCATCGGGCGTTCTGGAAATCTGGACAACGTTTCCATCTTCTGTTCATACCAATCAATAAACTCCTCAGTCAGTCAGTCAGCAGCAAGGTTGAAGGAAAACAGTCAGTCAGTCAGCAGCTAGGTAGGTTGAAGGAAAACAGTCAGTCAGTCAGTAGCTAGCTAGGTTGAAGGAAAACAGTCAGTCAGTAGCTAGCTAGCTAGGTTGAAGGAAAACAGTCAGTCAGTCAGCAGCTAGGTAGGTTGAAGGAAAACAGTCAGTCAGTAGCTAGCTAGCTAGGTTGAAGGAAAACAGTCAGTCAGTAGCTAGCTAGGTTGAAGGAAAACAGTCAGTCAGTCAGTAGCTAGCTAGGTTGAAGGAAAACAGTCAGTCAGTAGCTAGCTAGGTTGAAGGAAAACAGTCAGTCAGTCAGTAGCTAGCTAGGTTGAAGGAAAACAGTCAGTCAGTAGCTAGCTAGCTAGGTTGAAGCAAAACAGTCAGTCAGTCAGTAGCTAGCTAGGTTGAAGGAAAACAGTCAGTCAGTCAGTAGCTAGGTAGGTTGAAGGAAAACAGTCAGTCGGTCAGTAGCTAGCTAGGTTGAAGGAAAACAGTCAGTCAGTCAGTAGCTAGGTAGGTTGAAGGAAAACAGTCAGTCGGTCAGTAGCTAGCTAGGTTGAAGGAAAACAGTCAGTCAGTAGCTAGGTAGGTTGAATGAAAACAGTCAGTCAGTAGCTAGCTAGCTAGGTTGAAGGAAAACAGTCAGTCAGTCAGTAGCTAGCTAGGTTGAAGGAAAACAGTCAGTCAGTCAGTAGCTAGCTAGGTTGAAGGAAAACAGTCAGTCAGTCAGTCAGTCAGTCAGTCAGTCAGTCAGTAGCTAGCTAGGGTGAAGGAAAACAGTCAGTCAGTCAGTAGCTAGCTAGCTAGGTTGAAGGAAAACAGCCAGTCAGTCAGTAGCTAGGTAGGTTGAAGGAAAACAGTCAGTCAGTCAGTAGCTAGCTAGGTTGAAGGAAAACAGTCAGTCAGTCAGTAGCTAGGTAGGTTGAAGGAAAACAGTTGGTTTCCTTCCAGGTTGTTTTGTGTGAGGGGGAACTCCATGTCTGAGTCCTAAATGGCACCCTATTCCCTGTAAAGGCCAGGGCCCTGGTCAAAAGTAGTGTACAATATAGGGAATAGGGCCCTGGTCAAAAGTAGTGTACAATATAGGGAATAGGGCCCTGGTCAAAAGTAGTGTACTATATAGGGAATAGGGTTCCATTTTGGACGTATCCCATTTCCCCAGCCGTGTGGCAGGCAGCAATTCCACCTATTTCCTATAACACTCAAAACATAAACTACAGTGAATAAATAGACTGAGTTATAGGTAGGACAAAATGGGCGCCCCTGTTTTGGCTGAGCCCACAGTGTCTGGGTGCAATAAACCGCACGTTTGTGAGTTTTTCCTCGAAGTCTGAATGTTTTTCCAAGAGCAGGAATATTTTCCTTGCTGCTGAGACGTTCCCCTGTCATACTCACACATATGCTGCTTTCTCTCACTCTCTCACTGTCTCTCTCTCTCACTATTTCACTCCCTCTCTCTCTCTCTCACTATCTCTCTCTCCCTCTCCCTCTCCCTCTCCCTCTCACTATCTCCCTCTCCCTCTCTATCTCCCTCTTCCTCGCTCATCTCACACAGATAGACTTTCTCTTGTTCTCACACAGACATGGGGCGGTGCACGAAGGTAGAACATGCACACTCAGAGAGTCCACAGAGACCACAGAGACCACAGAGAGAGACCACAGAGAGACCACAAGGAGAGACCACAGAGAGTCCACAGAGAGACCACAAGGAGAGACCACAGAGAGACCACAGAGAGACCACAAGGAGAGACCACAGAGAGACCACAGAGAGATACCACAGAGAGACCACAGAGAGATACCACAGAGAGTCCACAGAGAACACAGAGAGAGACCACAGAGAGACCACAGAGAGACCACAGAGAGACCACAAGGAGAGACCACAGAGAGTCCACAGAGAGACCACAGAGAGATACCACAGAGAGACCACAGAGAGATACCACAGAGAGACCACAGAGAGACAACAAGGAGAGCCACAGAGAGAGACCACAGAGACCACAGAGAGATACCACAGAGAGACCACATAGAGTCCACAGAGACCACAGAGAGAGTCCACAGAGACCACAGAGAGATACCACAGAGACCACAGAGAGAGACCACAGAGACCACAGAGAGACCACAAGGAGAGCCACAGAGAGTCCACAGAGACCACAGAGAGAGTCCACAGAGACCACAGAGAGAGTCCACAGAGACCACAGAGAGATACCACAGAGAGACCACAGAGAGACCACAAGGAGAGACCACATAGAGTCCACAGAGACCACAGAGAGAGAGCACACAGAGAGACCACAGAGACAGCAGAGAGAGAGCACAGAGAGAGCACAGAGAGACCACAGAAAGACCACAGAGAGACCACAAGGAGAGACCACAGAGAGACTACAGAGAGACCACAGAGAGACCACAGAGAGACCACAGAGAGACCATATAGAAACCACTGAGAGAGCACAGAGAGAGCACAGGGAGACCACAGAGAGACAGCAGAGAGATCGCAGAGAGACCACAGAGAAACCACAGAGAGACCACAGAGAGACCACAGAGAGAGCACAGAGAGACCACAGAGACCACAGAGAGACCACAGAGAGACCACATAGAGACCACAGAGAGACCATATAGAGACCACTGAGAGACCATAGAGAGACCAGAGAGAGAGCACAGAGAGACCATAGAGAGACCACAAGGAGAGACCACAGAGAGACCACAGAGAGAGGACAGAGAGACCACAGAGAGAGGACAGAGAGACCACAGAGACAGCTCTCCACAGTTAGTCAACTTTCTCCTTCATTGACAAACTTCCAGAGCCCCAGCCAGTCTGTGTGTGTTTGTTGTGTTTCTGGGTGTTTGTGTTTTTGTCAGTCAGACAGGAAACCTTGAGGAGAAGCTTAACGCTCCGCTGCACATTTCTGACAAGCCCAAAACGATCCAGCACCAAGAGCTGCTCTATGAGGTAGAGGTCCTAACGGCCCGGACCCAATTAACCTCTGACCTGGGACCAAAGGGGGTTTGGGTCTGAAATGTTAACTTGTCCCAAGGTTCTGGTCCAGTTGTTTTGGGTCTCGGGAAAAGGATGTAACGATTCGCCGATGCGCATCGGTCCTTATTCATGTAACGGTCGTCGTAATCCTCTTCCTCGGACGAGGAGGAGAGGCGAGAAGGATCAGACCAATATGCGGAGTGGTTTGTGTCCATGATTATTTATTAACAAAATAAACGGAACACTAACGAAACAAAATGACAAAAGAGAAACGAACCGACAAACAGTCCCGTGTGGCACGAATACAGACACGAGATACAACCACCCACAAACACACACGTGAACCCGGCTGCCTAAGTATGATTCTCAATCAGGGACAACGATTTACAGCTGCCTCTGATTGAGAATCATACCCGGCCGAACACAAACAACCCGACATAGAAAAATAACACATGGACAACCCACCCCAACTCACGCCCTGACCAACTAAATAAATACAAGAAAAAGGAAAAACAGGTCAGGAACGTGACAATTCAAATGTTTAAGATTAGACTGCATTGGTCTGCGGACCCCCCAAAACCGAGCCAAATGTAGCATGTACCCCTCCAGAAAATAAATTACAACGTTATGAATCGCTAATTCACTATGTTGTTGTTGTTGTTATTGTTGTTGTTGTTGGTGTTGTTGTTGTTGTTGCTGCTGTTGTTGTTGTTGTTGTTGCTGTTGTTGTTGTTGTTGTTGTTGCTGTTGTTGTTGTTGTTGTTGCTGTTGTTGTTGGTGTTGTTGTTGGTGTTGTTGTTGGTGTTGTTGTTGCTGTTGTTGTTGTTGTTGTTGCTGTTGTTGTTGCTGTTGTTGTTTGTGTTGTTGTTGGTGTTGTTGTTGCTGTTGTTGTTGTTGTTGTTGCTGTTGTTGTTGGTGTTGTTGTTGGTGTTGTTGTTGCTGTTGTTGTTGTTGTTGTTGCTGTTGTTGCTGCTGTTGTTGTTGTTGTTATTGTTGTTGTTGTTGTTGTTGTTGTTGTTGTTGCTGCTGTTGTTGTTGTTGTTGTTGCTGTTGTTGTTGTTGTTGTTGCTGTTGTTGTTGGTGTTGTTGTTGGTGTTGTTGTTGCTGTTGTTGTTGTTGTTGTTGTTGTTGCTGCTGTTGTTGTTGTTGTTGTTGGTGTTGTTGCTGTTGTTGTTGGTGTTGTTGTTGTTGTTGCTGCTGTTGTTGTTGTTGTTGTTGCTGTTGTTGTTGTTGTTGTTGCTGTTGTTGTTGGTGTTGTTGTTGGTGTTGTTGTTGTTGGTGTTGTTGTTGGTGTTGTTGTTGTTGGTGTTGTTATTGTTGTTGTTGTTGTTGCTCAAATAACTATTTTTTCTACCTTCTGAAAATACCTCGTCTACTGTGACAACTGACGCGTCCTCTCCTTCGGTGACAAAACTAAGCATGACACTGTGTTGACAGTCATCGATCTACGAGTCATTTAGCCAGACAACTCTAGGGAATATCAGTTGCCTCGTCAAACTGAGCACTGTGCCCAGCTTGACACGTTGCTATGAACGGATCGGGAGACAGGCGCAGGATTGCGTAATAGTTTGTTGTTTCCCCCCCCCCAAATTACGGTGTGCCGTGTAAAGGCACGGGGGACGAAGACCGAAACAAACTCGTATACAAAAACACAGGGTTGAAACCCAAATAAAAAGAGCGAGGCATACCTCGAATAAATAAGACAGGTGTGCGCACAATCAGTAACACACGGGACGAGACCCGTAATCATCTGCGCACTCCACAATGGCACGAAAGCCCAAAACACACAGCACAGGTGCTCACGCGCACCAACGGACATTGTAACAATAATCGACAGCACCATGGAAACCAAAGGGCACACTTATACAAATACTAATCAGTGGGACTACGGGACAGGTCTGCGTGATGAAAGTTCCGGAAGGATCCGTGACATCAGCTTCGCTTGCTGACCAATGAGAGGCTTGTTCCTGATCTTGCATATCTGAGCGGTACCTTCAGTATTAAAATGCTAAAATTACTTTTAGCGAAATGAGGCGTTACTAATTGAGTGGACAACCTGTGTCATTTGCTAGGTTATAAACTCAGCAAAAAATAGAAACGTCTCTTTTTCAGGATCCTGTCTTTCAAAGATCATTCGTAAAAATACAAATTACTTCACAGATCTTCATTTTAAAGGGTTTAAACACTGTTTCTCATGCTTGTTCAATGAACCATAAACAATTAATGAACATGCACCTGTGGAACGGTCGTTAAGACACTAACAGCTTACAGACGGTAGGCAATTAAGGTCACAGTTATGAATACTTAGGATACTAAAGAGGCCTTTCTACTGACTCTGAAAAACACCAAAAGAAAGATGCCCAGGGTCCCTGCTCATCTGCGTGAACGTGCCTTAGGCATGCTGCAAGGAGGCATGAGGACTGCAGATGTGGCCAGGGCAATAAATTGCAATGTCCGTACTGTGAGACGCCTAAGACAGCGCTACAGGGAGACAGGACAGATGGCTGATCGTCCTCGCAGTGGCAGACCACGTGTAACAACACCTGCACAGGATCGGTACATCCGAACATCACACCTGCGGGACAGGTACAGGATGGCAACAACAACTGCCCGAGTTACACAAGGAATGCAAAATCCCTCCGTCAGTACTCGGACTGCAATAGGCTGAGAGAGGCTGGACTGAGGGCTTGTAGGCCTGTTGTAAAGGCAGGTCCTCACCAGACATCACCTCACCGGCAACAACGTCGCCTATGGGAACATACCCAAGGTCGCTGGACCAGACAGGACTGGCAAAAAGTTCTCTTCGCTGACGATGGTCGTGGTTTTGTTTCACAAGGGGTGATGGTCGGATTCGCGTTTATCGCCAAAGGAATGAGCGTTACACCAAGACCTGTACTCTGGAGCAGGATCGATTTGGAGGTGGAGGGTCCGTCATGGTCTGGGGCGGTGTGTTACAGCATCATCAGACTGAGCTTGTTGTCATTGCAGGCAATCTCAACGCTGTGTGTTACAGGGAAGACATCCTCCTCCCTCATGTGGTACCCTTCCTGCAGGCTCATCCTGACATGACCTACCAGCATAACAATGCTACTAGCAATACTGCTCGTTCTGTATGTGATTTCCTGCAAGACAGGAATGTCAGTGTTCTGCCATGGCCAGCGAAGAGCCCGGATCTCAATCCCATTGAGGACGTCTGGGACCTGTTGGATCGGAGGGTGAGGTCTAGGGCCATTCCCCCCAGAAATGTTCAGGAACTTGCAGGTGCCTTGGTGGAAGAGTGGGGTAACCTCTCACAGCAAGAACGGGCAAATCTGGTGCAGTCCATGAGGAGATTCACTGCAGTACTTAATGCAGCTGGTGGCCACACCAGATACTGACTGTTACTTTTGATTTTGACCCCCCCCCCTTTGTTCAGGGACACATTATTCCATTTCTGTTAGTCACATGTCTGTGGAACTTGTTCAGTTTATGTCTCAGTTGTTGAATCTTGTTATGTTCATACAAATATTTACACATGTTTAAGTTTACTGAAAATAAACGCAGGTGACAGTCAGAAGACGTTTCTTTTTTTGCTGAGTTTAGTTATCTATGAGCTGTTGAAAATGGTGTTTTACCAGAACAAAAGTAAACTAACAGAGACAAAACTCTCCTCTGACTTTCCCTGATGAACGGGGTTTACAATAGATTTTATTTTGATTGTTCAGGTTCACCATCAGCAAAAGTCATTTTTTTT
This sequence comes from Salvelinus alpinus, assembly GCF_045679555.1. Classification (NCBI taxonomy): domain Eukaryota; kingdom Metazoa; phylum Chordata; class Actinopteri; order Salmoniformes; family Salmonidae; genus Salvelinus; species Salvelinus alpinus. Next base: position 8,112,911 of record NC_092096.1, on the reverse strand, counting down.
AAATAAAGTTGATAATTTCATCACTTTGTGAGGTGCACTGCCAAGGCGGGAAGAGAAGAGAAGATCACTAAAAACGACCAAACGGTCCAAACCATCTAGTTTTGAGATGTGGTGAAATCCAAAACGACCAAACGGTCCAAACCATCTAGTTTTGAGATGTGGTGAAATCCAAAACGACCAAACGGTCCAAACCATCTAGTTTTGAGATGTGGTGAAATCCAAAACGACCAAACGGTCCAAACCATCTAGTTTTGAGATGTGGTGAAATCCAAAACGACCAAACGGTCCAAACCATCTAGTTTTGAGATGTGGTGAAATCCAAAACGACCAAACGGTCCAAACCATCTAGTTTTGAGATGTGGTGAAATCCAAAACGACCAAACGGTCCAAACCATCTAGTTTTGAGATGTGGTGAAATCCAAAACGACCAAACGGTCCAAACCATCTAGTTTTGAGATGTGGTATATATTCATGTAAACAATAAATATTGATACATTACCAGCTCAAACACTTAATCTGCTAAAATGACAAGGTAATTACCACTATCAGATTAGAGCCATAGTAGAGACTAGACATCTACCACCCCACTACCACTATCAGATTAGAGCCATAGTAGAGACTAGACATCTACCACCCCACAACCACTATCAGATTAGAGCCATAAGGGAGACTAGACATCTACCACCCCACTACCACTATCAGATTAGAGCCATAAGAGAGACTAGACATCTACCACCCCACTACCACTATCAGATTAGAGCCATAGTAGAGACTAGACATCTACCACCCCACTACCACTATCAGATTAGAGCCATAAGGGAGACTAGACATCTACCATCCCACTACCACTATCAGATTAGAGCCATAGTAGAGACTAGACATCTACCGCCCCACTACCACTATCAGATTAGAGCCATAGTAGAGACTAGACATCTACCATCCCACTACCACTATCAGATTAGAGCCATAAGAGAGACTAGACATCTACCATAGTAGAGACTAGACATCTACCACTCCACTACCACTATCAGATTAGAGCCATAGTAAAGACAAGACATCTACCACCCCACTACCACTATCAGATTAGAGCCATAGTAGAGACAAGACATCTACCACCCCACTACCACTATCAGATTAGAGCCATAGTAGAGACTAGACATCTACCACCCCACTATCAGATTAGAGCCATAGTAGAGACTAGACATCTACCACCCCACTATCAGATTAGAGCCATAGTAGAGACTAGACATCTACCACCCCACTATCAGATTAGAGCCATAGTAGAGACTAGACATCTACCACCCCACTATCAGATTAGAGCCATAGTAGAGACTAGACATCTACCACCCCACTACCACTATCAGATTAGAGCCATAGTAGAGACTAGACATCTACCACCCCACTATCAGATTAGAGCCATAAAGGAGACTAGACATCTACCACCCCACTACCACTATCAGATTAGAGCCATCACGTAACAGCTGAGTATCAAAAGTGAAAGTATGAATCATTTCAAATGCTATATATTAAGCAAACAAGACGGCACTATTTTATTGTTTTTGATTTATTTACGTTTTGCCAGGGGCACACTCCAACACTCAGACATAATTTACAAGCGAAGCCTTTGTGTTTAGTGAGTCCGCCAGATCAGAGGCAGTAGGGATGACCAGGGATGTTGTCTGTTTAGTGAGTCCGCCAGATCAGAGGCAGTAGGGATGACCAGGGATGTCGGGAGTCCCCCGAGGGCTGAGGGGGTAAGGGAGTCCCCAGAGGACTGAGGGGGTACGGGAGTCCCTCGAGGACTGAGGGGGTAAGGGAGTTCCCCGAGGACTGAGGGGGTAAGGGAGTCCCTCGAGGACTGAGGGGGTAAGGGAGTCCCCCGAGGACTGAGGGGGTAAGGGAGTCCCTCGAGGACTGAGGGGATAAGGGAGTCCCTCGAGGGCTGAGGGGATAAGGGAGTCCCTCGAGGACTGAGGGGGTAAGGGAGTCCCTCGAGGGCTGAGGGGATAAGGGAGTCCCTCGAGGACTGAGGGGGTAAGGGAGTCCCTCGAGGGCTGAGGGGGTAAGGGAGTCCCCCGAGGGCTGAGGGGGTAAGGGAGTCCCCCGAGGACTGAGGGGGTAAGGGAGTCCCCCGAGGGCTGAGGGGGTAAGGGAGTCCCTCGAGGGCTGAGGGGATAAGGGAGTCCCTCGAGGACTGAGGGGGTAAGGGAGTCCCTCGAGGGCTGAGGGGGTAAGGGAGTCCCCCGAGGGCTGAGGGGGTAAGGGAGTCCCCCGAGGGCTGAGGGGGTAAGGGAGTCCCCCGAGGGCTGAGGGGGTAAGGGAGTCCCTCGAGGACTGAGGGGGTAAGGGAGTCCCCCGAGGGCTGAGGGGGTAAGGGAGTCCCCCGAGGGCTGAGGGGGTAAGGGAGTCCCTCGAGGGCTGAGGGGGTAAGGGAGTCCCTCGAGGACTGAGGGGGTAAGAGAGTCCCCCGAGGGCTGAGGGGGTAAGGGAGTCCCTCGAGGGCTGAGGGGGTAAGGGAGTCCCTCGAGGACTGAGGGGGTAAGGGAGTCCCTCGAGGACTGAGGGGGTAAGGGAGTCCCCCGAGGGCTGAGGGGGTAAGGGAGTCCCTCGAGGGCTGAGGGGGTAAGGGAGTCCCTCGAGGACTGAGGGGGTAAGGGAGTCCCCCGAGGGAAAGTGACTAGTGCAACGGCTGAGGGGGTACAAATGACATGATTGGACCGCAGCCATAGACCCCCTGAGAGGCTGAGTGGGTGGTGCTGAGGTCCAGGGAATCCAATGAGACAAATTACACCCTATTCCCTTTATAGTACACTACATTTGACAAGGCCCGCATAGGTGTTAGTCCACTAGGTAGGGAATAGGGTGCCATTTCAGATGGCGCTAGGGGTTTCACAGGACACTACCCTGAACTTGGATATCTGTACGATGTTGAGGGAAGTGCAGGGTAGGGTGAGGGTCAAGCTTGGGGTCGCAGAAGGTGAGTCATGTTCCTCCTCCCTCTCTCACCATCCCTCACTCCTCTCCTCCTCCACCCTCTCTCACCACCCCTCACTCCTCTCCTCCTCCACTCTCTCTCACCATCCCTCACTCCTCTCCTCCGCCACCCTCTCTCTCACCATCCCTCACTCCTCTCCTCCTCCACTCTCTCTCACCATCCCTCACTCCTCTCCTCCGCCACCCTCTCTCTCACCATCCCTCACTCCTCTCCTCCTCCACCCTCTCTCACCATCCTTTACTCCTCTCCGCCTCCACCCTCTCTCACCATCCCTCACTCTTCTCCTCCTCCACCCTCTCTCACCATCCCTCACTCCTCTCCTCCTCCACCCTCTCTCACCATCCCTCACTCCTCTCCTCCTCCACACTCTCTCACCATCCCTCACTCCTCTCTTCCGCGACCCTCTCTCTCACCATCCCTCACTCCTCTCCTCCTCCACTCTCTCTCACCATCCCTCACTCCTCTCCTCCTCCACCCTCTCTCTCACCATCCCTCACTCCTCTCCTCCTCCACTCTCTCTCACCATCCCTCACTCCTCTCCTCCGCCACCCTCTCTCTCACCATCCCTCACTCCTCTCCTCCTCCACCCTCTCTCACCATCCTTTACTCCTCTCCGCCTCCACCCTCTCTCACCATCCCTCACTCTTCTCCTCATCCACCCTCTCTCACCATCCCTCACTCCTCTCCTCCTCCACCCTCTCTCACCATCCCTCACTCCTCTCCTCCTCCACCCTCTCTCTCATCATCCCTCACTTCTCTCCTCCTCCACCCTCTCTCACCATCCCTCACTCCTCTCCTCCTCCACCCTCTCTCTCACCATCCCTCACTCCTCTTTTCCTCCACCCTCTCTCTCACCACACCTCACTCCTCTCCTCCTCCACCATCTCTCTCACCATCCCTCACTCTTCTCCTCCTCCACCCTCTCTCACCATCCCTCACTCCTCTCCTCCTCCACCCTCTCTCTCACCATCCCTCACTCCTCTCCTCCTCCACCCTCTCTCTCACCATACCTCACTCCTCTCCTCCTCCACCCTCTCTCTCACCATCCCTCACTCTTCTCCTCCTCCACCCTCTCTCACCATCCCTCACTCCTCTCCTCCTCCACCCTCTCTCTCACCATCCCTCACTCTTCTCCTCCTCCACCCTCTCTCACCATCCCTCACTCCTCTCCTCCTCCACCCTCTCTCTCTCTCACCATACCTCACTCCTCTCCTCCTCCACCCTCTCTCACCAACCTCACTCCTCTCCTCCTCCACCCTCTCTCTCACCATCCCTCACTCCTCTCCTCCTCCACCCTCTCTCTCACCATCCCTCACTCTTCTCCTCCTCCACCCTCTCTCACCATCCCTCACTCCTCTCCTCCTCCACCCTCTCTCTCACCATCCCTCACTCTTCTCCTCCTCCACCCTCTCTCTCACCATCCCTCACTCCTCTCCTCCGCCACCCTCTCTCTCACCATCCCTCACTCCTCTCCTCCTCCACCCTCTCTCACCATCCTTTACTCCTCTCCGCCTCCACCCTCTCTCACCATCCCTCACTCTTCTCCTCATCCACCCTCTCTCACCATCCCTCACTCCTCTCCTCCTCCACCCTCTCTCACCATCCCTCACTCCTCTCCTCCTCCACCCTCTCTCTCACCATCCCTCAATTCTCTCCTCCTCCACCCTCTCTCACCATCCCTCACTCCTCTCCTCCTCCACCCTCTCTCTCACCATCCCTCACTCCTCTCCTCCTCCACCCTCTCTCTCACCATCCCTCACTTCTCCTCCTCCACCCTCTCTCACCAACCTCACTCCTCTCCTCCTCCACCCTCTCTCACCATCCCTCACTCTTCTCCTCCTCCACCCTCTCTCACCATCCCTCACTTTTCTCCTCCTCCACCCTCTCTCTCACCATCCCTCACTCTTCTCCTCCTCCACCCTCTCTCACCATCCCCCACTCCTCTCCTCCTCCACCCTCTCTCTCACCATCCCTCACTTCTCCTCCTCCACCCTCTCTCACCATCCCTCACTCCTCTCCTCCTCCACCCTCTCTCACCATCCCCCACTCCTCTCCTCCTCCACCCTCTCTCTCACCATCCCTCACTTCTCCTCCTCCACCCTCTCTCACCATCCCTCACTCCTCTCCTCCTCCACCCTCTCTCACCATCCCCCACTCCTCTCCTCCTCCACCCTCTCTCTCACCATCCCTCACTTCTCCTCCTCCACCCTCTCTCACCATCCCTCACTCCTCTCCTCCTCCACCCTCTCTCACCATCCTTTACTCCTCTCCGCCTCCACCCTCTCTCACCATCCCTCACTCTTCTCCTCATCCACCCTCTCTCACCATCCCTCACTCCTCTCCTCCTCCACCCTCTCTCACCATCCCTCACTCCTCTCCTCCTCCACCCTCTCGCTCACCATCCCTCACTTCTCTCCTCCTCCACCCTCTCTCACCATCCCTCACTCCTCTCCTCCTCCACCCTCTCTCTCACCATCCCTCACTCCTCTCCTCCTCCACCCTCTCTCTCACCATACCTCACTCCTCTCCTCCTCCACCCTCTCTCTCACCATCCCTCACTCTTCTCCTCCTCCATCCTCTCTCACCATCCCTCACTCTTCTCCTCCTCCACCCTCTCTCACCATCCCTCACTTTTCTCCTCCTCCACCCTCTCTCTCACCATCCCTCACTCTTCTCCTCCTCCACTCTCTCTCACCATCCCCCACTCCTCTCCTCCTCCACCCTCTCTCTCACCATCCCTCACTTCTCCTCCTCCACCCTCTCTCACCATCCCTCACTCCTCTCCTCCTCCACCCTCTCTCACCATCCCTCACTCCTCTCTTCCTCCACCCTCTCTCTCACCATACCTCACTTCTCTCCTCCTCCACCCTCTCTCACCATCCCTCACTCTTCTCCTCCTCCACCCTCTCTCACCATCCCTCACTCCTCTCCTCCTCCACCCTCTCTCTCACCATCCCTCACTCCTCTCCTCCTCCACCCTCTCTCTCACCATCACCTCACTCCTCTCCTCCTCCACCATCTCTCTCACCATCCCTCACTCTTCTCCTCCTCCACCCTCTCTCACCATCCCTCACTCCTCTCCTCCTCCACCCTCTCTCTCACCATCCCTCACTCCTCTCCTCCTCCACCCTCTCTCTCACCATACCTCACTCCTCTCCTCCTCCACCCTCTCTCTCACCATCCCTCACTCTTCTCCTCCTCCACCCTCTCTCACCATCCCTCACTCCTCTCCTCCTCCACCCTCTCTCTCACCATCCCTCACTCTTCTCCTCCTCCACCCTCTCTCACCATCCCTCACTCCTCTCCTCCTCCACCCTCTCTCTCTCTCACCATACCTCACTCCTCTCCTCCTCCACCCTCTCTCACCAACCTCACTCCTCTCCTCCTCCACCCTCTCTCTCACCATCCCTCACTCCTCTCCTCCTCCACCCTCTCTCTCACCATCCCTCACTCTTCTCCTCCTCCACCCTCTCTCACCATCCCTCACTCCTCTCCTCCTCCACCCTCTCTCTCACCATCCCTCACTCTTCTCCTCCTCCACCCTCTCTCTCACCATCCCTCACTCCTCTCCTCCGCCACCCTCTCTCTCACCATCCCTCACTCCTCTCCTCCTCCACCCTCTCTCACCATCCTTTACTCCTCTCCGCCTCCACCCTCTCTCACCATCCCTCACTCTTCTCCTCATCCACCCTCTCTCACCATCCCTCACTCCTCTCCTCCTCCACCCTCTCTCACCATCCCTCACTCCTCTCCTCCTCCACCCTCTCTCTCACCATCCCTCAATTCTCTCCTCCTCCACCCTCTCTCACCATCCCTCACTCCTCTCCTCCTCCACCCTCTCTCTCACCATCCCTCACTCCTCTCCTCCTCCACCCTCTCTCTCACCATCCCTCACTTCTCCTCCTCCACCCTCTCTCACCAACCTCACTCCTCTCCTCCTCCACCCTCTCTCACCATCCCTCACTCTTCTCCTCCTCCACCCTCTCTCACCATCCCTCACTTTTCTCCTCCTCCACCCTCTCTCTCACCATCCCTCACTCTTCTCCTCCTCCACCCTCTCTCACCATCCCCCACTCCTCTCCTCCTCCACCCTCTCTCTCACCATCCCTCACTTCTCCTCCTCCACCCTCTCTCACCATCCCTCACTCCTCTCCTCCTCCACCCTCTCTCACCATCCCCCACTCCTCTCCTCCTCCACCCTCTCTCACCATCCCTCACTTCTCCTCCTCCACCCTCTCTCACCATCCCTCACTCCTCTCCTCCTCCACCCTCTCTCACCATCCCCCACTCCTCTCCTCCTCCACCCTCTCTCTCACCATCCCT
>NC_092096.1:8081395-8105493 GCF_045679555.1 Salvelinus alpinus | reverse complement strand
TGTGGGAGCAGGTTTTTTGTTGTTGTTGGGTGATTGGGTTAGGACTGGGGTTGTGGTAGGAGGGTTTGGGGGTCGTGGGGTGGTTGGGTTAGGACTGGGGTTGTGGTAGGAGGGTTTGGGGGTCGTGGGGTGGTTGGGTTAGGACTGGGGTTGTGGTAGGAGGGTTTGGGGGTCGTGGGGTGGTTGGGTTAGGACTGGGGTTGTGGTAGGAGGGTTTGGGGGTCGTGGGGTGGTTGGGTTAGGACTGGGGTTGTGGTAGGAGTTTTTTTTTTTGTTGTTGGTGTGGTTGGGTCAGAACTGGGGAAAAGGTTTTGGGTTTTGGGGTGGTTGGGTCAGAACTGGGCTTGTGGGAGCAGGGTTTTGGGTTGGGTTAGGACGGGGGCAAAGGGGTTGTGGTGTGATTCGGTCAGGACTGGGGTTGTGGGAGCAGGGTTTGGGGTTGGGTCAGAACTGGGGTTGTGGGAGCAGGGTTTGGGGTTGGGTCAGAACTGGGCTTGTGGGAGCAGGGTTTGGGGTTGGGTCAGAACTGGGTTTGTGGGAGCAGGGTTTGGGTCAGAACTGGGCTTGTGGGAGCAGGGTTTGGGGTTGGGTCAGAACTGGGCTTGTGGGAGCAGGGTTTTGGGTTGGGTCAGAACTGGGCTTGTGGGAGCAGGGTTTTGGGTTGGGTCGGAACTGTGGTTCTGGGAGCAAGGTTTTGGGTTGGGTCAGAACTGGGCTTGTGGGAGCAGGGTTTTGGGTTGGGTCAGAACTGGTCTTGTGGGAGCAGGGTTTGGGTCAGAACTGGTCTTGTGGGAGCAGGGTTTGGGTCAGAACTGGTCTTGTGGGAGCAGGGTTTGGGTCAGAACTGGTCTTGTGGGAGCAGGGTTTTGGGTCAGAACTGGTCTTGTGGGAGCAGGGTTTGGGTCAGAACTGGTCTTGTGGGAGCAGGGGTTTGGGTCAGAACTGGTCTTGTGGGAGCAGGGTTTGGGTCAGAACTGGTCTTGTGGGAGCAGGGTTTGGGTCAGAACTGGGCTTGTGGGAGCAGGGTTTGGGGTTGGGTCAGAACTGGTCTTGTGGGAGCAGGGTTTGGGTCAGAACTGGTCTTGTGGGAGCAGGGTTTGGGGTTGGGTGAGAAATGGTCTTGTGGGAGCAGGGTTTTGGGCTTGTGGTACATTTCAGAAGCCTGACAGACTAGGTGTCTCTCTCTCACAGCACAGAGCCCTTTCTACAGCGGATGTTTAAATGAACGCTAATCCGCATTAAAAACGCCAGGGTCACTGGTATCACTCTGATAGTGGGTGTACGTCTGTGTGTGGGAGAGGGTTTCACCCGGAAACTTCCATGTTGGCCACTGTGATAGCAAGCTGTTCACCGGGTGGTTCCATGCTCTATAGAGAAATCAGTAACAGCATTTATTGTCGCAATCAGTGAATTTGTTGCTCCTTCTTAAGGCCAGGCACCACACCCCCGTAGTGTAATTTCCCCCCCTTTAATCATATCATTATCAATTCATTAACTTTTTACCAGTTCATTGTAGACACAAATACAATACTTTTTTTATTGAAAAAAAAAAAACTGAAATATTGTAATAACATATTCTAAATGATCGCGATATCTCAATAAATGTGCACATATTTGCATATCGGGTAAATACATTTGTCTGGACACTGGATGAAGTCAACCTAGGGCCTCTCGAGTGGCGCAGCGGTCTAAGGCACAGCATCGCAGTGCTAGAGGCGTCACTACAGACCTGGGTTCGTTCCCGGGGTGTGTCACAACTGGCCGTGATCAGGAGTCCCACAGGGCGGCGCAAAATTGTCCCAGTGTCGTCCCGGGTTAGGGGAGGGTTTGGCTGGGGGGGGCTTTATGTGGCTCATCTCGCTCTAGCGACTTTCAGGCTGACCTCGGTCGTCAGTTGAACGTGTTTCCTCCTACACGTTGGTGCAGCTGGCTTTCGGGTTAAGCGGGCGGGTGTTAAGAAGTGCGGTTTGGCGGGTCATGTTTCGGAGGACGCGTGACTCGACCTTCGACCTCCCGAGACAGTTGGGGAGTTGCAGCCATGAGACAAGACGAGATAAGATGAGACAAGATCTCAATTGGGGAGAAAATGTAATTACAACAAAGAATGAAAATAGACTAAATATTTTGGTTTAATTTTGTTAAGACACTCCATGACCGGACTACTTCTTTCATCTTTCTATCAGTAACGACATGTATCTGTAACATACTAAAGACATGTATCAGTAACATACTAAAGACATGTATCAGTAACATACTAAAGACATGTATCAGTAACATACTAAAGACATGTATCAGTAACATACTAAAGACATGTATCAGTAACATACTAAAGACATGTATCAGTAACATACTAAAGACATGTATCAGTAACATACTAAAGACCTGTAACTGTAACATACTAAAGACATGTATCTGTAACATACTAAAGACATGTATCTGTAACATACTAAAGACATGTATCTGTAACATACTAAAGACATGTATCTGTAACATACTAAAGACATGCATCTGTAACATACTAAAGACATGTAACTGTAACATACTAAAGACATGTATCTGTAACATACTAAACACATGTATCTGTAACATACTAAAGACATGTAACTGTAACATACTAAACACATGTATCTGTAACATACTAAAGACATGTATCTGTAACATACTAAAGACATGTAACTGTAACATACTAAAGACATGTATCTGTAACATACTAAAGACATGTATCTGTAACATACTAAAGACATGTATCTGTAACATACTAAAGACATGTATCAGTAACATACTAAAGACCTGTAACTGTAACATACTAAAGACATGTATCTGTAACATACTAAAGACATGTATCTGTAACATACTAAAGACATGTATCTGTAACATACTAAAGACATGTATCTGTAACATACTAAAGACATGTATCTGTAACATACTAAAGACCTGTATCTGTAACATACTAAAGACATGTATCTGTAACATACTAAAGCCATGTATCTGTAACATACTAAAGACATGTATCTGTAACATACTAAAGACATGTAACTGTAACATACTAAAGACATGTATCTGTAACATACTAAAGACATGTATCTGTAACATACTAAAGACATGTCTCTGTAACATACTAAAGACATGTATCTTCAACATACTCAAAGAAATGTATGTAAAATGCATTTTTTTATGTATTTATCCAAAGAAAATGTTATCTAGAATAAGAAATGCACAAAATACTGTATCAACAATTCCCTCTGGGCAAGTCTCCAGAATATATCTAAGGAGAAGTAAGGAGTCTTGGTTTGTGAGAGCTGGTTAGGATCTGTGACCACAAGGCCAATGAGTTGGTTGCAAGGAGACCCACACAGCATGGTGAATGCAGATGATTCTGAAACTGAGAAAAATGTGGGAAGAGTCTGACTTTCAGGAAATGGCAGTTAAAGTCACGTACACTGAATTTAGACTACCAAATGCCAAAACACCTATTTTAACTCACGTCACAATCTCTTCAAAGTAAGTTAGTAAATATAGTCAAGTTTGTAACACACTCTATGAAATGGGTTTTTAAATGACGTGTAATCGTTGATGTTTGTCCATTATAAAGTGGTTAAAATTCATTCAAATGTGGATGGCGGTAGTATGATAAACGAAAGAAAATATACATTTTAATAACGTTTTAGAAATTATGTTTACTTTTGAAAAAAAAAGAATATTAAATGGATGTAAAAATGTAATTTTAGCCTTAAAGTGTAAAACGTATGGTCACATGGTGAGAAAAAAGCGTCCATTTTGGGAGGGTAAAAAGTAATCCGTCACTTTCAATGTAACACCCTGCCCAGACATCGCACAGGCATCGGGCGTTCTGGAAATCTGGACAACGTTTCCATCTTCTGTTCATACCAATCAATAAACTCCTCAGTCAGTCAGTCAGCAGCAAGGTTGAAGGAAAACAGTCAGTCAGTCAGCAGCTAGGTAGGTTGAAGGAAAACAGTCAGTCAGTCAGTAGCTAGCTAGGTTGAAGGAAAACAGTCAGTCAGTAGCTAGCTAGCTAGGTTGAAGGAAAACAGTCAGTCAGTCAGCAGCTAGGTAGGTTGAAGGAAAACAGTCAGTCAGTAGCTAGCTAGCTAGGTTGAAGGAAAACAGTCAGTCAGTAGCTAGCTAGGTTGAAGGAAAACAGTCAGTCAGTCAGTAGCTAGCTAGGTTGAAGGAAAACAGTCAGTCAGTAGCTAGCTAGGTTGAAGGAAAACAGTCAGTCAGTCAGTAGCTAGCTAGGTTGAAGGAAAACAGTCAGTCAGTAGCTAGCTAGCTAGGTTGAAGCAAAACAGTCAGTCAGTCAGTAGCTAGCTAGGTTGAAGGAAAACAGTCAGTCAGTCAGTAGCTAGGTAGGTTGAAGGAAAACAGTCAGTCGGTCAGTAGCTAGCTAGGTTGAAGGAAAACAGTCAGTCAGTCAGTAGCTAGGTAGGTTGAAGGAAAACAGTCAGTCGGTCAGTAGCTAGCTAGGTTGAAGGAAAACAGTCAGTCAGTAGCTAGGTAGGTTGAATGAAAACAGTCAGTCAGTAGCTAGCTAGCTAGGTTGAAGGAAAACAGTCAGTCAGTCAGTAGCTAGCTAGGTTGAAGGAAAACAGTCAGTCAGTCAGTAGCTAGCTAGGTTGAAGGAAAACAGTCAGTCAGTCAGTCAGTCAGTCAGTCAGTCAGTCAGTAGCTAGCTAGGGTGAAGGAAAACAGTCAGTCAGTCAGTAGCTAGCTAGCTAGGTTGAAGGAAAACAGCCAGTCAGTCAGTAGCTAGGTAGGTTGAAGGAAAACAGTCAGTCAGTCAGTAGCTAGCTAGGTTGAAGGAAAACAGTCAGTCAGTCAGTAGCTAGGTAGGTTGAAGGAAAACAGTTGGTTTCCTTCCAGGTTGTTTTGTGTGAGGGGGAACTCCATGTCTGAGTCCTAAATGGCACCCTATTCCCTGTAAAGGCCAGGGCCCTGGTCAAAAGTAGTGTACAATATAGGGAATAGGGCCCTGGTCAAAAGTAGTGTACAATATAGGGAATAGGGCCCTGGTCAAAAGTAGTGTACTATATAGGGAATAGGGTTCCATTTTGGACGTATCCCATTTCCCCAGCCGTGTGGCAGGCAGCAATTCCACCTATTTCCTATAACACTCAAAACATAAACTACAGTGAATAAATAGACTGAGTTATAGGTAGGACAAAATGGGCGCCCCTGTTTTGGCTGAGCCCACAGTGTCTGGGTGCAATAAACCGCACGTTTGTGAGTTTTTCCTCGAAGTCTGAATGTTTTTCCAAGAGCAGGAATATTTTCCTTGCTGCTGAGACGTTCCCCTGTCATACTCACACATATGCTGCTTTCTCTCACTCTCTCACTGTCTCTCTCTCTCACTATTTCACTCCCTCTCTCTCTCTCTCACTATCTCTCTCTCCCTCTCCCTCTCCCTCTCCCTCTCACTATCTCCCTCTCCCTCTCTATCTCCCTCTTCCTCGCTCATCTCACACAGATAGACTTTCTCTTGTTCTCACACAGACATGGGGCGGTGCACGAAGGTAGAACATGCACACTCAGAGAGTCCACAGAGACCACAGAGACCACAGAGAGAGACCACAGAGAGACCACAAGGAGAGACCACAGAGAGTCCACAGAGAGACCACAAGGAGAGACCACAGAGAGACCACAGAGAGACCACAAGGAGAGACCACAGAGAGACCACAGAGAGATACCACAGAGAGACCACAGAGAGATACCACAGAGAGTCCACAGAGAACACAGAGAGAGACCACAGAGAGACCACAGAGAGACCACAGAGAGACCACAAGGAGAGACCACAGAGAGTCCACAGAGAGACCACAGAGAGATACCACAGAGAGACCACAGAGAGATACCACAGAGAGACCACAGAGAGACAACAAGGAGAGCCACAGAGAGAGACCACAGAGACCACAGAGAGATACCACAGAGAGACCACATAGAGTCCACAGAGACCACAGAGAGAGTCCACAGAGACCACAGAGAGATACCACAGAGACCACAGAGAGAGACCACAGAGACCACAGAGAGACCACAAGGAGAGCCACAGAGAGTCCACAGAGACCACAGAGAGAGTCCACAGAGACCACAGAGAGAGTCCACAGAGACCACAGAGAGATACCACAGAGAGACCACAGAGAGACCACAAGGAGAGACCACATAGAGTCCACAGAGACCACAGAGAGAGAGCACACAGAGAGACCACAGAGACAGCAGAGAGAGAGCACAGAGAGAGCACAGAGAGACCACAGAAAGACCACAGAGAGACCACAAGGAGAGACCACAGAGAGACTACAGAGAGACCACAGAGAGACCACAGAGAGACCACAGAGAGACCATATAGAAACCACTGAGAGAGCACAGAGAGAGCACAGGGAGACCACAGAGAGACAGCAGAGAGATCGCAGAGAGACCACAGAGAAACCACAGAGAGACCACAGAGAGACCACAGAGAGAGCACAGAGAGACCACAGAGACCACAGAGAGACCACAGAGAGACCACATAGAGACCACAGAGAGACCATATAGAGACCACTGAGAGACCATAGAGAGACCAGAGAGAGAGCACAGAGAGACCATAGAGAGACCACAAGGAGAGACCACAGAGAGACCACAGAGAGAGGACAGAGAGACCACAGAGAGAGGACAGAGAGACCACAGAGACAGCTCTCCACAGTTAGTCAACTTTCTCCTTCATTGACAAACTTCCAGAGCCCCAGCCAGTCTGTGTGTGTTTGTTGTGTTTCTGGGTGTTTGTGTTTTTGTCAGTCAGACAGGAAACCTTGAGGAGAAGCTTAACGCTCCGCTGCACATTTCTGACAAGCCCAAAACGATCCAGCACCAAGAGCTGCTCTATGAGGTAGAGGTCCTAACGGCCCGGACCCAATTAACCTCTGACCTGGGACCAAAGGGGGTTTGGGTCTGAAATGTTAACTTGTCCCAAGGTTCTGGTCCAGTTGTTTTGGGTCTCGGGAAAAGGATGTAACGATTCGCCGATGCGCATCGGTCCTTATTCATGTAACGGTCGTCGTAATCCTCTTCCTCGGACGAGGAGGAGAGGCGAGAAGGATCAGACCAATATGCGGAGTGGTTTGTGTCCATGATTATTTATTAACAAAATAAACGGAACACTAACGAAACAAAATGACAAAAGAGAAACGAACCGACAAACAGTCCCGTGTGGCACGAATACAGACACGAGATACAACCACCCACAAACACACACGTGAACCCGGCTGCCTAAGTATGATTCTCAATCAGGGACAACGATTTACAGCTGCCTCTGATTGAGAATCATACCCGGCCGAACACAAACAACCCGACATAGAAAAATAACACATGGACAACCCACCCCAACTCACGCCCTGACCAACTAAATAAATACAAGAAAAAGGAAAAACAGGTCAGGAACGTGACAATTCAAATGTTTAAGATTAGACTGCATTGGTCTGCGGACCCCCCAAAACCGAGCCAAATGTAGCATGTACCCCTCCAGAAAATAAATTACAACGTTATGAATCGCTAATTCACTATGTTGTTGTTGTTGTTATTGTTGTTGTTGTTGGTGTTGTTGTTGTTGTTGCTGCTGTTGTTGTTGTTGTTGTTGCTGTTGTTGTTGTTGTTGTTGTTGCTGTTGTTGTTGTTGTTGTTGCTGTTGTTGTTGGTGTTGTTGTTGGTGTTGTTGTTGGTGTTGTTGTTGCTGTTGTTGTTGTTGTTGTTGCTGTTGTTGTTGCTGTTGTTGTTTGTGTTGTTGTTGGTGTTGTTGTTGCTGTTGTTGTTGTTGTTGTTGCTGTTGTTGTTGGTGTTGTTGTTGGTGTTGTTGTTGCTGTTGTTGTTGTTGTTGTTGCTGTTGTTGCTGCTGTTGTTGTTGTTGTTATTGTTGTTGTTGTTGTTGTTGTTGTTGTTGTTGCTGCTGTTGTTGTTGTTGTTGTTGCTGTTGTTGTTGTTGTTGTTGCTGTTGTTGTTGGTGTTGTTGTTGGTGTTGTTGTTGCTGTTGTTGTTGTTGTTGTTGTTGTTGCTGCTGTTGTTGTTGTTGTTGTTGGTGTTGTTGCTGTTGTTGTTGGTGTTGTTGTTGTTGTTGCTGCTGTTGTTGTTGTTGTTGTTGCTGTTGTTGTTGTTGTTGTTGCTGTTGTTGTTGGTGTTGTTGTTGGTGTTGTTGTTGTTGGTGTTGTTGTTGGTGTTGTTGTTGTTGGTGTTGTTATTGTTGTTGTTGTTGTTGCTCAAATAACTATTTTTTCTACCTTCCGAAAATACCTCGTCTACTGTGACAACTGACGCGTCCTCTCCTTCGGTGACAAAACTAAGCATGACACTGTGTTGACAGTCATCGATCTACGAGTCATTTAGCCAGACAACTCTAGGGAATATCAGTAGCCTCGTCAAACTGAGCACTGTGCCCAGCTTGACACGTTGCTATGAACGGATCGGGAGACAGGCGCAGGATTGCGTAATAGTTTGTTGTTTCCCCCCCCCCCAAATTACGGTGTGCCGTGTAAAGGCACGGGGGACGAAGACCGAAACAAACTCGTATACAAAAACACAGGGTTGAAACCCAAATAAAAAGAGCGAGGCATACCTCGAATAAATAAGACAGGTGTGCGCACAATCAGTAACACACGGGACGAGACCCGTAATCATCTGCGCACTCCACAATGGCACGAAAGCCCAAAACACACAGCACAGGTGCTCACGCGCACCAACGGACATTGTAACAATAATCAACCAGCACAATGGAAACCAAAGGGCCCACTTATACAAATACTAATCAGTGGGACTACGGGACAGGTCTGCGTGATGAAAGTTCCGGAAGGATCCGTGACATCAGCTTCGCTTGCTGACCAATGAGAGGCTTGTTCCTGATCTTGCATATCTGAGCGGTACCTTCAGTATTAAAATGCTAAAATTACTTTTAGCGAAATGAGGCGTTACTAATTGAGTGGACAACCTGTGTCATTTGCTAGGTTATAAACTCAGCAAAAAATAGAAACGTCTCTTTTTCAGGATCCTGTCTTTCAAAGATCATTCGTAAAAATACAAATTACTTCACAGATCTTCATTTTAAAGGGTTTAAACACTGTTTCTCATGCTTGTTCAATGAACCATAAACAATTAATGAACATGCACCTGTGGAACGGTCGTTAAGACACTAACAGCTTACAGACGGTAGGCAATTAAGGTCACAGTTATGAATACTTAGGATACTAAAGAGGCCTTTCTACTGACTCTGAAAAACACCAAAAGAAAGATGCCCAGGGTCCCTGCTCATCTGCGTGAACGTGCCTTAGGCATGCTGCAAGGAGGCATGAGGACTGCAGATGTGGCCAGGGCAATAAATTGCAATGTCCGTACTGTGAGACGCCTAAGACAGCGCTACAGGGAGACAGGACAGATGGCTGATCGTCCTCGCAGTGGCAGACCACGTGTAACAACACCTGCACAGGATCGGTACATCCGAACATCACACCTGCGGGACAGGTACAGGATGGCAACAACAACTGCCCGAGTTACACAAGGAATGCAAAATCCCTCCGTCAGTACTCGGACTGCAATAGGCTGAGAGAGGCTGGACTGAGGGCTTGTAGGCCTGTTGTAAAGGCAGGTCCTCACCAGACATCACCTCACCGGCAACAACGTCGCCTATGGGAACATACCCAAGGTCGCTGGACCAGACAGGACTGGCAAAAAGTTCTCTTCGCTGACGATGGTCGTGGTTTTGTTTCACAAGGGGTGATGGTCGGATTCGCGTTTATCGCCAAAGGAATGAGCGTTACACCAAGACCTGTACTCTGGAGCAGGATCGATTTGGAGGTGGAGGGTCCGTCATGGTCTGGGGCGGTGTGTTACAGCATCATCAGACTGAGCTTGTTGTCATTGCAGGCAATCTCAACGCTGTGTGTTACAGGGAAGACATCCTCCTCCCTCATGTGGTACCCTTCCTGCAGGCTCATCCTGACATGACCTACCAGCATAACAATGCTACTAGCAATACTGCTCGTTCTGTATGTGATTTCCTGCAAGACAGGAATGTCAGTGTTCTGCCATGGCCAGCGAAGAGCCCGGATCTCAATCCCATTGAGGACGTCTGGGACCTGTTGGATCGGAGGGTGAGGTCTAGGGCCATTCCCCCCAGAAATGTTCAGGAACTTGCAGGTGCCTTGGTGGAAGAGTGGGGTAACCTCTCACAGCAAGAACGGGCAAAT
This sequence comes from Salvelinus alpinus, assembly GCF_045679555.1. Classification (NCBI taxonomy): domain Eukaryota; kingdom Metazoa; phylum Chordata; class Actinopteri; order Salmoniformes; family Salmonidae; genus Salvelinus; species Salvelinus alpinus. Next base: position 8,095,279 of record NC_092096.1, on the reverse strand, counting down.
CTGGTGCAGTCCATGAGGAGATTCACTGCAGTACTTAATGCAGCTGGTGGCCACACCAGATACTGACTGTTACTTTTGATTTTGACCCCCCCCCCTTTGTTCAGGGACACATTATTCCATTTCTGTTAGTCACATGTCTGTGGAACTTGTTCAGTTTATGTCTCAGTTGTTGAATCTTGTTATGTTCATACAAATATTTACACATGTTTAAGTTTACTGAAAATAAACGCAGGTGACAGTCAGAAGACGTTTCTTTTTTTGCTGAGTTTAGTTATCTATGAGCTGTTGAAAATGGTGTTTTACCAGAACAAAAGTAAACTAACAGAGACAAAACTCTCCTCTGACTTTCCCTGATGAATGGGGTTTACAATAGATTTTATTTTGATTGTTCAGGTTCACCATCAGCAAAAGTCATTTTTTTTAAAATAAAGTTGATAATTTCATCACTTTGTGAGGTGCACTGCCAAGGCGGGAAGAGAAGAGAAGATCACTAAAAACGACCAAACGGTCCAAACCATCTGTTTTTGAGATGTGGTGAAATCCAAAACGACCAAACGGTCCAAACCATCTAGTTTTGAGATGTGGTGAAATCCAAAACGACCAAACGGTCCAAACCATCTAGTTTTGAGATGTGGTGAAATCCAAAACGACCAAACGGTCCAAACCATCTAGTTTTGAGATGTGGTGAAATCCAAAACGACCAAACGGTCCAAACCATCTAGTTTTGAGATGTGGTGAAATCCAAAACGACCAAACGGTCCAAACCATCTAGTTTTGAGATGTGGTGAAATCCAAAACGACCAAACGGTCCAAACCATCTAGTTTTGAGATGTGGTGAAATCCAAAACGACCAAACGGTCCAAACCATCTAGTTTTGAGATGTGGTATATATTCATGTAAACAATAAATATTGATACATTACCAGCTCAAACACTTAATCTGCTAAAATGACAAGGTAATTACCACTATCAGATTAGAGCCATAGTAGAGACTAGACATCTACCACCCCACTACCACTATCAGATTAGAGCCATAGTAGAGACTAGACATCTACCACCCCACAACCACTATCAGATTAGAGCCATAAGGGAGACTAGACATCTACCACCCCACTACCACTATCAGATTAGAGCCATAAGAGAGACTAGACATCTACCACCCCACTACCACTATCAGATTAGAGCCATAGTAGAGACTAGACATCTACCACCCCACTACCACTATCAGATTAGAGCCATAAGGGAGACTAGACATCTACCATCCCACTACCACTATCAGATTAGAGCCATAGTAGAGACTAGACATCTACCGCCCCACTACCACTATCAGATTAGAGCCATAGTAGAGACTAGACATCTACCATCCCACTACCACTATCAGATTAGAGCCATAAGAGAGACTAGACATCTACCATAGTAGAGACTAGACATCTACCACTCCACTACCACTATCAGATTAGAGCCATAGTAAAGACAAGACATCTACCACCCCACTACCACTATCAGATTAGAGCCATAGTAGAGACAAGACATCTACCACCCCACTACCACTATCAGATTAGAGCCATAGTAGAGACTAGACATCTACCACCCCACTATCAGATTAGAGCCATAGTAGAGACTAGACATCTACCACCCACTATCAGATTAGAGCCATAGTAGAGACTAGACATCTACCACCCCACTATCAGATTAGAGCCATAGTAGAGACTAGACATCTACCACCCCACTATCAGATTAGAGCCATAGTAGAGACTAGACATCTACCACCCCACTATCAGATTAGAGCCATAGTAGAGACTAGACATCTACCACCCCACTATCAGATTAGAGCCATAGTAGAGACTAGACATCTACCACCCCACTACCACTATCAGATTAGAGCCATAGTAGAGACTAGACATCTACCACCCCACTATCAGATTAGAGCCATAAAGGAGACTAGACATCTACCACCCCACTACCACTATCAGATTAGAGCCATCACGTAACAGCTGAGTATCAAAAGTGAAAGTATGAATCATTTCAAATGCTATATATTAAGCAAACAAGACGGCACTATTTTATTGTTTTTGATTTATTTACGTTTTGCCAGGGGCACACTCCAACACTCAGACATAATTTACAAGCGAAGCCTTTGTGTTTAGTGAGTCCGCCAGATCAGAGGCAGTAGGGATGACCAGGGATGTTGTCTGTTTAGTGAGTCCGCCAGATCAGAGGCAGTAGGGATGACCAGGGATGTCGGGAGTCCCCCGAGGGCTGAGGGGGTAAGGGAGTCCCCAGAGGACTGAGGGGGTACGGGAGTCCCTCGAGGACTGAGGGGGTAAGGGAGTTCCCCGAGGACTGAGGGGGTAAGGGAGTCCCTCGAGGACTGAGGGGGTAAGGGAGTCCCCCGAGGACTGAGGGGGTAAGGGAGTCCCTCGAGGACTGAGGGGATAAGGGAGTCCCTCGAGGGCTGAGGGGATAAGGGAGTCCCTCGAGGACTGAGGGGGTAAGGGAGTCCCTCGAGGGCTGAGGGGATAAGGGAGTCCCTCGAGGACTGAGGGGGTAAGGGAGTCCCTCGAGGGCTGAGGGGGTAAGGGAGTCCCCCGAGGGCTGAGGGGGTAAGGGAGTCCCCCGAGGGCTGAGGGGGTAAGGGAGTCCCCCGAGGGCTGAGGGGGTAAGGGAGTCCCTCGAGGACTGAGGGGGTAAGGGAGTCCCCCGAGGGCTGAGGGGGTAAGGGAGTCCCCCGAGGGCTGAGGGGGTAAGGGAGTCCCTCGAGGGCTGAGGGGGTAAGGGAGTCCCTCGAGGACTGAGGGGGTAAGAGAGTCCCCCGAGGGCTGAGGGGGTAAGGGAGTCCCCCGAGGGCTGAGGGGGTAAGGGAGTCCCTCGAGGACTGAGGGGGTAAGGGAGTCCCTCGAGGACTGAGGGGGTAAGGGAGTCCCCCGAGGGCTGAGGGGGTAAGGGAGTCCCTCGAGGGCTGAGGGGGTAAGGGAGTCCCTCGAGGACTGAGGGGGTAAGGGAGTCCCCCGAGGGAAAGTGACTAGTGCAACGGCTGAGGGGGTACAAATGACATGATTGGACCGCAGCCATAGACCCCCTGAGAGGCTGAGTGGGTGGTGCTGAGGTCCAGGGAATCCAATGAGACAAATTACACCCTATTCCCTTTATAGTACACTACATTTGACAAGGCCCGCATAGGTGTTAGTCCACTAGGTAGGGAATAGGGTGCCATTTCAGATGGCGCTAGGGGTTTCACAGGACACTACCCTGAACTTGGATATCTGTACGATGTTGAGGGAAGTGCAGGGTAGGGTGAGGGTCAAGCTTGGGGTCGCAGAAGGTGAGTCATGTTCCTCCTCCCTCTCTCACCATCCCTCACTCCTCTCCTCCTCCACCCTCTCTCACCACCCCTCACTCCTCTCCTCCTCCACTCTCTCTCACCATCCCTCACTCCTCTCCTCCGCCACCCTCTCTCTCACCATCCCTCACTCCTCTCCTCCTCCACTCTCTCTCACCATCCCTCACTCCTCTCCTCCGCCACCCTCTCTCTCACCATCCCTCACTCCTCTCCTCCTCCACCCTCTCTCACCATCCTTTACTCCTCTCCGCCTCCACCCTCTCTCACCATCCCTCACTCTTCTCCTCCTCCACCCTCTCTCACCATCCCTCACTCCTCTCCTCCTCCACCCTCTCTCACCATCCCTCACTCCTCTCCTCCTCCACACTCTCTCACCATCCCTCACTCCTCTCTTCCGCGACCCTCTCTCTCACCATCCCTCACTCCTCTCCTCCTCCACTCTCTCTCACCATCCCTCACTCCTCTCCTCCTCCACCCTCTCTCTCACCATCCCTCACTCCTCTCCTCCTCCACTCTCTCTCACCATCCCTCACTCCTCTCCTCCGCCACCCTCTCTCTCACCATCCCTCACTCCTCTCCTCCTCCACCCTCTCTCACCATCCTTTACTCCTCTCCGCCTCCACCCTCTCTCACCATCCCTCACTCTTCTCCTCATCCACCCTCTCTCACCATCCCTCACTCCTCTCCTCCTCCACCCTCTCTCACCATCCCTCACTCCTCTCCTCCTCCACCCTCTCTCTCATCATCCCTCACTTCTCTCCTCCTCCACCCTCTCTCACCATCCCTCACTCCTCTCCTCCTCCACCCTCTCTCTCACCATCCCTCACTCCTCTTTTCCTCCACCCTCTCTCTCACCACACCTCACTCCTCTCCTCCTCCACCATCTCTCTCACCATCCCTCACTCTTCTCCTCCTCCACCCTCTCTCACCATCCCTCACTCCTCTCCTCCTCCACCCTCTCTCTCACCATCCCTCACTCCTCTCCTCCTCCACCCTCTCTCTCACCATACCTCACTCCTCTCCTCCTCCACCCTCTCTCTCACCATCCCTCACTCTTCTCCTCCTCCACCCTCTCTCACCATCCCTCACTCCTCTCCTCCTCCACCCTCTCTCTCACCATCCCTCACTCTTCTCCTCCTCCACCCTCTCTCACCATCCCTCACTCCTCTCCTCCTCCACCCTCTCTCTCTCTCACCATACCTCACTCCTCTCCTCCTCCACCCTCTCTCACCAACCTCACTCCTCTCCTCCTCCACCCTCTCTCTCACCATCCCTCACTCCTCTCCTCCTCCACCCTCTCTCTCACCATCCCTCACTCTTCTCCTCCTCCACCCTCTCTCACCATCCCTCACTCCTCTCCTCCTCCACCCTCTCTCTCACCATCCCTCACTCTTCTCCTCCTCCACCCTCTCTCTCACCATCCCTCACTCCTCTCCTCCGCCACCCTCTCTCTCACCATCCCTCACTCCTCTCCTCCTCCACCCTCTCTCACCATCCTTTACTCCTCTCCGCCTCCACCCTCTCTCACCATCCCTCACTCTTCTCCTCATCCACCCTCTCTCACCATCCCTCACTCCTCTCCTCCTCCACCCTCTCTCACCATCCCTCACTCCTCTCCTCCTCCACCCTCTCTCTCACCATCCCTCAATTCTCTCCTCCTCCACCCTCTCTCACCATCCCTCACTCCTCTCCTCCTCCACCCTCTCTCTCACCATCCCTCACTCCTCTCCTCCTCCACCCTCTCTCTCACCATCCCTCACTTCTCCTCCTCCACCCTCTCTCACCAACCTCACTCCTCTCCTCCTCCACCCTCTCTCACCATCCCTCACTCTTCTCCTCCTCCACCCTCTCTCACCATCCCTCACTTTTCTCCTCCTCCACCCTCTCTCTCACCATCCCTCACTCTTCTCCTCCTCCACCCTCTCTCACCATCCCCCACTCCTCTCCTCCTCCACCCTCTCTCTCACCATCCCTCACTTCTCCTCCTCCACCCTCTCTCACCATCCCTCACTCCTCTCCTCCTCCACCCTCTCTCACCATCCCCCACTCCTCTCCTCCTCCACCCTCTCTCTCACCATCCCTCACTTCTCCTCCTCCACCCTCTCTCACCATCCCTCACTCCTCTCCTCCTCCACCCTCTCTCACCATCCCCCACTCCTCTCCTCCTCCACCCTCTCTCTCACCATCCCTCACTTCTCCTCCTCCACCCTCTCTCACCATCCCTCACTCCTCTCCTCCTCCACCCTCTCTCACCATCCGTTACTCCTCTCCGCCTCCACCCTCTCTCACCATCCCTCACTCTTCTCCTCATCCACCCTCTCTCACCATCCCTCACTCCTCTCCTCCTCCACCCTCTCTCACCATCCCTCACTCCTCTCCTCCTCCACCCTCTCGCTCACCATCCCTCACTTCTCTCCTCCTCCACCCTCTCTCACCATCCCTCACTCCTCTCCTCCTCCACCCTCTCTCTCACCATCCCTCACTCCTCTCCTCCTCCACCCTCTCTCTCACCATACCTCACTCCTCTCCTCCTCCACCCTCTCTCTCACCATCCCTCACTCTTCTCCTCCTCCATCCTCTCTCACCATCCCTCACTCTTCTCCTCCTCCACCCTCTCTCACCATCCCTCACTTTTCTCCTCCTCCACCCTCTCTCTCACCATCCCTCACTCTTCTCCTCCTCCACTCTCTCTCACCATCCCCCACTCCTCTCCTCCTCCACCCTCTCTCTCACCATCCCTCACTTCTCCTCCTCCACCCTCTCTCCCCATCCCTCACTCCTCTCCTCCTCCACCCTCTCTCACCATCCCTCACTCCTCTCTTCCTCCACCCTCTCTCTCACCATACCTCACTTCTCTCCTCCTCCACCCTCTCTCACCATCCCTCACTCTTCTCCTCCTCCACCCTCTCTCACCATCCCTCACTCCTCTCCTCCTCCACCCTCTCTCTCACCATCCCTCACTCTTCTCCTCCTCCACCCTCTCTCTCACCATCCCTCACTCCTCTCCTCCTCCACCCTCTCTCACCATCCCCCTCTTTAATCCCTTCTTGGCTGCTGAGCTCTCTTCCTCACAACCAGACACCCAGACGGCTCAATCCAAACACTATGTCCACAGGAAGAGAACACACACACACACACACACACACACACACACACACACACACACACACACACACACACACACACACACACACACACACACACACACACACACACACACACACACACACACACACACACACACACACACACACACACACACACACACACACACTCTACAGAACAGACCACTAAGGGTTCACTGACCCACCAGACAGGGACAACAAAGACACTACTTTTAGCATCAGGAACAGACAGGCTTCCCAAAAGGCACCCTATTCCCTATATAGTGCACTACTTTTGACCAGGTCCCTGTAGGAAATGTGGTGCCATTTGGAACGCAGTCCATGGGAAATGCAGTTTCACACATTTCGAGAGGCTTCCTCTCAGTCATCCTGCCTGTCCCAGCTAGTGTAGGGGTCAATTAGGGGTCAATTTATTTCCTCTTCTAGGGAATGGGATGAGGTGAGACATTAAATATACACTTATATACAGGCCCTATACTGGCAGACATTCATTAAATATACACTTATATACAGGCTCCATATTACCAGATATATATACAGACCCCATATTACCAGATATATATATACAGACCCCATATTACCAGATATATATACAGACCCCATATTACCAGATATATATACAGACCCCATATTACCAGATATATATACAGACCCCATATTACCAGATATATATACAGACCCCATATTACCAGATATATATACAGACCCCATATTACCAGATATATATATATACAGGCCCCATATTACCAGATATATATATACAGACCCCATATTACCAGTTATATATACAGGCCCCATATTACCAGATATATATATACAGGCCCCATATTACCAGATATATATACAGACCCCATATTACCAGATATATATACAGACCCCATATTACCATATATATATATACAGGCCCCATATTACCAGATATATATATATACAGGCCCCATATTACCAGATATATATACAGGCCCCATATTACCAGATATATATACAGACCCCATATTACCAGATATATATACAGACCCCGTATTACCAGATATATATACAGGCCCCATATTACCAGATATATATATACAGGCCCCATATTACCAGATATATATACAGACCCCATATTACCATATATATATATATATATACAGACCCCATATTACCAGATATATATATACAGACCCCGTATTACCATATATATATATATATATACAGACCCCATATTACCAGATATATATATACAGACCCCGTATTACCATATATATATATATACAGACCCCATATTACCAGATATATATATACAGACCCCATATTACCATATATATATATACAGACCCCGTATTACCATATATATATATATACAGACCCCATATTACCAGATATATATATACAGACCCCATATTACCATATATATATATATACAGACCCCATATTACCAGATATATATACAGACCCCATATTACCAGATATATATATACAGGCCCCATATTACCAGATATATATACAGACCCCATATTACCATATATATATATATATATACAGGCCCCATATTACCAGATATATATACAGACCCCAAATTACCATATATATATATATATATATATACAGACCCCATATTACCAGATATATATATACAGACCCCGTATTACCAGATATATATACAGACCCCATATTACCAGATATATATACAGACCACATATTACCAGATATATATATATACAGACCCCGTATTACCAGATATATATACAGACCACATATTACCAGATATATATATATACAGACCCCATATTACCATATATATATATATACAGACCCCATATTACCAGATATATATACAGACCCCATATTACCAGATATATATATACAGGCCCCATATTACCAGATATATATACAGACCCCATATTACCATATATATATATATATATACAGGCCCCATATTACCAGATATATATACAGGCCCCATATTACCAGATATATATATACAGACCCCATATTACCAGATATATATACAGACCCCATATTACCAGATATATATATACAGACCCCATATTACCAGATATATATACAGACCCCATATTACCAGATATATATACAGACCCCATATTACCAGATATATATATACAGACCCCATATTACCAGATATATATACAGGCCCCATATTACCAGATATATATACAGACCCCATATTACCAGATATATATATACAGACCCCGTATTACCAGATATATATACAGACCCCATATTACCAGATATATATACAGACCACATATTACCAGATATATATATATACAGACCCCGTATTACCAGATACATATACAGACCCCATATTACCAGATATATATACAGACCCAATATTACCAGATATATATATACAGACCCCATATTACCAGATATATATACAGACCCCATATTACCAGATATATATACAGACCCCATATTACCAGATATATATACAGACCCCATATTACCAGATATATATACAGACCCCATATTACCAGATATATATACAGGCCCCATATTACCAGATATATATACAAACCCCATATTACCAGATATATATACAGACCCCATATTACCAGATATATATACAGACCCCATATTACCATATATATATATATATATATACAGACCCCATATTACCAGATATATATATACAGACCCCGTATTACCAGATATATATACAGACCCCATATTACCAGATATATATACAGACCCCATATTACCAGATATATATACAGACCCCATATTACCAGATATATATACAGACCCCATATTACCAGATATATATACAGACCCCATATTACCATATATATATATATACAGACCCCATATTACCAGATATATATACAGACCCCATATTACCAGATATATATATACAGACCCCGTATTACCAGATATATATACAGACCCCATATTACCAGATATATATACAGACCCCATATTACCAGATATATATACAGACCACATATTACCATATATATATATATATATACAGACCCCATATTACCAGATATATATACAGACCACATATTACCAGATATATATATATACAGACCCCGTATTACCAGATATATATACAGACCCCATATTACCAGATATATATACAGACCCCATATTACCAGATATATATACAGACCCCATATTACCAGATATATATACAGGCCCCATATTACCAGATATATATACAGACCCCATATTACCAGATATATATACAGGCCCCATATTACCAGATATATATACAGACCCCATATTACCAGATATATATATATATACAGGCCCCATATTACCAGATATATATACAGACCCCATATTACCAGATATATATACAGACCCCATATTACCATATATATATATATATATACAGACCCCATATTACCAGATATATATATACAGACCCCGTATTACCAGATATATATACAGACCCCATATTACCAGATATATATACAGACCCCATATTACCAGATATATATATACAGACCCCGTATTACCAGATATATATACAGACCCCATATTACCAGATATATATACAGACCACATATTACCAGATATATATATATACAGACCCCGTATTACCAGATATATATACAGACCCCATATTACCAGATATATATACAGACCCCATATTACCAGATATATATACAGGCCCCATATTACCAGATATATATACAGACCCCATATTACCAGATATATATACAGGCCCCATATTACCAGATATATATATATACAGGCCCCATATTACCAGATATATATACAGGCCCCATATTACCAGATATATATATACAGGCCCCATATTACCAGATATATATACAGACCCCGTATTACCAGATATATATACAGACCCCATATTACCAGATATATATACAGACCCCATATTACCAGATATATATACAGACCCCATATTACCAGATATATATACAGGCCCCATATTACCAGATATATATACAGACCCCATATTACCAGATATATATATATATATATATATACAGGCCCCATATTACCAGATATATATACAGACCCCATATTACCATATATATATATACAGACCCCATATTACCAGATATATATACAGACCCCATATTACCAGATATATATATATATACAGGCCCCATATTACCAGATATATATACAGACCCCATATTACCAGATATATATACAGACCCCATATTACCAGATATATATACAGACCCCATATTACCAGATATATATATATATACAGACCCCATATTACCAGATATATATATACAGACCCCATATTACCAGATATATATACAGACCCCATATTACCAGATATATATACAGACCCCATATTACCAGATATATATATATATATACAGGCCCCATATTACCAGATATATATACAGACCCCATATTACCATATATATATATACAGACCCCATATTACCAGATATATATACAGACCCCATATTACCATATATATATATATATACAGGCCCCATATTACCAGATATATATACAGACCCCATATTACCAGATATATATACAGACCCCATATTACCAGATATATATACAGACCCCATATTACCAGATATATATATATATACAGACCCCATATTACCAGATATATATATACAGACCCCATATTACCAGATATATATACAGACCCCATATTACCAGATATATATACAGACCCCATATTACCAGATATATATATACAGACCCCATATTACCAGATATATATACAGACCCCATATTACCAGATATATATACAGACCCCATATTACCAGATATATATACAGGCCCCATATTACCAGATATATATACAGACCCCATATTACCAGATATATATACAGACCCCATATTACCAGATATATATACAGACCCCATATTACCAGATATATATACAGACCCCATATTACCAGATATATATATACAGACCCCATATTACCAGATATATATACAGACCCCATATTACCAGATATATATACAGACCCCATATTACCAGATATATATACAGACCCCATATTACCAGATATATATACAGACCCCATATTACCAGATATATATACAGACCCCATATTACCAGATATATATACAGACCCCATATTACCAGATATATATACAGACCCCATATTACCAGATATATATACAGACCCCATATTACCAGATATATATACAGACCCCATATTACCAGATATATATATACAGGCCCCATATTACCAGATATATATACAGACCCCGTACTGACAGACATTCGGAAAGTATTCAGACCCCTTCCCTTTCTCCACACGTTTTATATGTTACAGCCTTATTCTAAAATGGATTAAATAAATAAAAAATCCTCATTAATCTACACACAGTACAACATAATGACAAAGCAAAAATAAAAAATTGGGGGAGGAATTTTTGCAAAGGTATTAAATATAAAAAACAGAAATACGTTATTTACAGAAGTTTTCAGACCCTTTGTTATGAGACTCTACATTGAGCTCAGGTCCTTCCTGTTTCCATTGATCATCCTTCAGATGTTTCTACAACTTGATTGGAGTCCACCTGTGGTAAATTCAATTGATTGGACATGATTTGGAAAGGCACACACCTGTCTATATAAGGTCCCAAAGTTGACAGTGCATCTCAGAGCAAAAACCAAGCCATGAGGTCGAAGGAATTGTCCGTAGAGCTCCAGGATTGTGTCAAGGCACAGATCTGAGGAAGGGTACCAAAAAATGTATGCAGCATTGAAGGTCACCAAAAACACAGTAGCCTCCATCATTCTTAAATGGAAGAAGTTTGGAACCACCAAGACTCTTCCTGGAGCTGGCCGCCCGGCCAAACTGAGCAATCGGGGGAGAAGGACCTTGGTCAGGGAGGTGACCAAGAACCCGATGGTCACTCTGACAGAGCTCTAGAGTTCCTCTGAGGAGATGGGAGAACCTTCCAGAAGGACAACCATCTCTGCAGCACTCCACTAATCAGGCCTTTATGGTAGTGGCCAGACAGAAGCCACAGTATAAGGCACATGACAGCCCACTTGGAGTTTGCCAAAAGGCACCTAAAAGACTCTCAGACCATGAGAAACAAGATTCTCTGGTGTGATGAAACCAAGATTGAACTCTTTGGCCTGATTGCCAAGCATCACATCTGGAGGAAACCTGGCACCATCTCTACTGTGAAGCATGGTGGTGGCAGCATCATGGTGTGGGGATGTTTTCAGCGGCAGGGACTGGGAGACTAGTCAGGATTGAGGGAAAGATGAATGGAGCAAAATACAGAGAGATCCTTGATGAAAACCTTCTCCAGAGCGTTCAAGACCTCAGACTGGGGTGAATGTTCACCTTCCAACAGGACAATGACCCTAAGCACACAGACAAGACAACGCAGGAGTGGCTTCGGGACAAGTCTCTGAATGTCCTTGAGTGGCCCAGCCAGAGTCTGGACTTGATCCAACCTGGATCAGAGCTTGAGAGGATCTGCAGAGAAGAATGGGAGAAACTCCCCAAATACAGGTGTGCCAAGCTTATAGCGTCATACCCAAGAATACTTGAGGCTGTAATCGCTGCCAAAGGTACTTCAACAAAGTACTGAGTAAAAGGTCTGAATACTTATGGAAATGTGATATTTCAGTTATTTGTTTTTAATACATTTGTAAAAAACAAAACAAAACAAAACTGTTTTTGCATTATGGGGTATTGTGATGTCATTATGGGGTATTGTGATGTCATTATGGGGTATTGTGATGTCATTATGGGGTATTGTGCGTAGATTGATGATGTGAAAAAACTATTTAATCCATTTTTAGAATAAGGCTGTAACGTAACAACATGTGGAAAAAGTCAAAGGGTCTGAATACTTTCTGAATGCACTGTATATACAGGCCACATTTTACCAGACATTTTTGACAGGACAGTCACTTATATGTTAACCTCGTCCCCGGGCTAATTGCACGAGCGTGGGGGAAGTGTCTGGAATGTCAGACTTCTTAGATACAGGCCCCATATTACCAGACATTTATGGTTGGGCTTATGCATAGTGTTTATGTACTGTCCAAGTTGTATTATAGAGCACAGGTCTTTCACCTTCTGTTTCAGTATAACGTTCAGTGTTCAATACAATAGAAGACCAACAGCTCAGTCTCCTCCAACAGGAAGATGGGTGGATACAAAGACTTCCTGACACAGAGTGGGATATTGAGGTTAAATATGGCGCTGTAGTTCGGGACGTAGATGAGGCCTGCAGTGAGTCTCTATTTTTACAACGGAAGAACAGCAGACAGCTGTAGTTGATCATACAGGGTCACAGCAGACAGACTACACTCTCAGACCCTGCTGTCTGTTACAGAGAAACACATCTCTGGATAGACTCTGTCCTACCATGGAAGGTCCCTGTATTCGCTAGCTCCTGTGGTTCACTGCAGGGGGTTATGGGGATATGAATGAGTCAACCTGCGTACCAGGTTACACCCATAGAATTAGAAGGATTC